>NW_026585698.1:6191203-6210113 GCF_907164565.1 Psammomys obesus | reverse complement strand
CTATCTATCTATCTATCTATCTATCTATCTATCTATCTATCTATCTATCTATCATTTATAATGTATACATTATTAGTGTGCAATAAATTAGAGTGGTCTTCAAATAGTATAAGATGAAAGGTCTGGTGTAGGTTCATACAGAGCAGTTAAAAAGATCCAAGAGCAAAATTAGAGGTCACAATAAAGAATAAAATCTGGAATAGCTCTTCCAAATCAAATGTTAAATACACCTAGGCCTTTCCATCATTGAAGAGGGAAAACAGAGCCAGGTTGAGTTGGAACAAGCCTTTAATTCCAGCTCTCTGGGAAGCTGAGGCAGGAGGATTGTAAGTGTAAGGCCTGCCTGGGCAACTTAGTGAGATGCTATCTCTAACAAAACAAAACAAAGAGCAAAGAATAACAGGGGACTCAGGATGTAGTCCTGCAGCAGAGCACCTGTCTAGCCTGTGTGTGGTTCTAGGTTCAAGTTTCCTACTGTTGGCAAAATTGGATTAAAAATAGATAGTTTTACTCTGTTTGACCCAATTGATGTAATTATGAATTGGGCTGTTAGTCTGGTTAGTGATTTCAAGCTTAAAGGAAATTGGAAGGAGTTTTAAAAGTCAGTTTACCAAAGCCTGATTTGGGACCACTGAGATCAGTAATGGGGGAGTCAGTGAAGGGAAGAGACTTTCTATGTGCTGCTTCCAACACAGCCTTTCTATGAAGACTTAGTGAATCACTGGGTTAGAGTATGTGGCCAGTGAATCTGCTCTGCTTAGAGGCTGCTTAACTGATAAACAGGAGAAAGAAAACTAACCAATACACCCAAGAACAAGGAACTGTTCCCCTGTGAGCAAGCGACCACTATGTATCACTAAAAGGGACAGTGGGCAGAGAATGAACACAATGTTTATCATTCTTGATTAACATTGAATAAAAATTTCCATCTCTGAATAGGGAATATGGTTTAATTCAGAATACCACTGATTGTCTGTAGTCTGCCAGACACTGTGCTGGTCTCTATGAAATACAAGCACAACACTTAGTTTGTCTCTCTCTGTGTGTCTCTCAGTAGAATTTGTAATCCAGTTACTCTTTTGAAAAAGATTGAATATTATTTTGGAATAATAAGAAAATCCTGAACATAGAATGGTACAAGTCGCTTTATTTATTGAGTATAGAAAAGGGATAAAGAACATATTTATTGAAATACATATAGCAGATGGTGGTGACACCTAAAGACAAAACTAACTCTTCCTTTTCCCTCTGCAAGAAGCTTGGATGGACAAGCAAGCAGTTCTCAGCATCACTTGTAGCTAGAGGTGGACATGTGACTCAGTTTTGGTCAATGAGAAGTAGAGAGAAGTTTCCTGTCATGTTTTAAGAAAGAATGTGCGAGCTGCCTTACATTATTTCCTGGTTCATACCTTTGAAGGTTTCTTAAGTTGGTGTAGTCAGCTGATTTCTCTGGAAGAATAGTAAGAGGACCCTAGATTCATCATCTTAAAGACCTATTGCTGTTAAACTTTTGGACTCAAAATTGCATAACTGGATTAAAGGGCCATGGCATTAGGAAGGTGGAGAACCAGCACTGTACCACAGGTTCTTTTTGATTGGTTTTCTGTCATCTTGGTAATAGTCTTCTGATTTCTCACATGTTAACTATCCTCTGTCTACCCTCACTCCACAGGGTTTGATGGTGCCCACTAGTCCTGACACAAGAATTGAGTGTGAGTTTGAGGCTTTTCGAAGTAGAATATTGCAACCCAGTTTTAGGGGATGGGGATTAGAAACAGAAAGATTGAGATCAGGCCTTGCTGACAACAATCAAACTGCTTGACTGGGGAATGAGCTAAGTTTGCCCTAAATTCAGACGTCAGTTTATAAACAGACAGCTACTTCTTTAGCAGGGGTAGTTTGAGTGAAATTCTTGACAGTAGCTGGCAGAGAGGATCATTCCCTAGAGCTACAGCATTTTCATGACCAACAGCACCTGAACTGGAATAACCCAGCAGAGTCTAGATGCCACAAATGGGAATGCTGCAAGAGCGGTCTAGTGAGCAGGAGGTTAATGGCTGTTAATCTTACCTCTCATTTCTCGAATCCTATGAGGCTTTAACATCCTGGGTCTTCAGGGATGTGGTAACGGGGGAAACATGGTATCCTGAGACTTGGGGGGTGATCTGCTTGCTAAATCCCGGATGAATGGAAGGGACGGGGGCATTTTGGCATCATAGAAACTGCGACAGAGTACAGGGTGAGTGACATCCTTGCTAGTTGGACTGACAAAGCAAGTTGTCAATACATTGATGACACATGGTGAAGAAAACAAAGGGGGAGGGGTTCAGAAAGATGGTGTGTCAGAGAAATAAGGGTTATTAAAGATGTCTTTCCTGAGGTTATCTATTATGGGGTATGAACTATGTTAGGTGCTTTTTTTTTTATACTTTTAAAATGTTCCTCAAAGGAGGAATGGATACAGAAATTGTGGTACTTTTACACAGTAGAATACTACTCAGCAATTAAAAACAAGGAAATCATGAAATTTGCAGGCAAATGATGGGATCTAGAAAGGATCATTCTGAGTGAGGTATCCCAGAAGCAGAAAGACATACACGGTATATACTCACTTATAAGTGGATAGGATAAACATAAAATCTGTACACCTAAAGAAGATAAACAAGAAAGAAGACCCAGGTAAGATGATCAATATTCACTTAGAAAGACAAATAGGATGGACATTGGATATAGGGGAAAACAAGTAACAGGACAGCAGCCTACCACAGAGGGCCTCTGAAAGACTCTATCTAGCAGTGTATCAAAGCAGATACTGAGACTCATAACCAAACCTTCGGCAGAGTGAAGGGAATCATATGAAAGAAGGAGGAGTGAGTATGATCTGGAGAGCACAGGAGCTCCCCAGGGTCCAAATACATCTGGGCACTGGGGTCTTCTATGAGACCGTTTCTCCAACCAAGGACCATGTATGGATATAACCTAGAACCTCTGCTTGGTTGTAGCCCATGGTATCTTAGTATCCAAGTGGGTTACCCTAGTAAGGGGAACAGGGACTGTTTCTGACATGAACTCAACGGCTAGCTCTTTGCCCCCCCCCCCAACCCAAGGGAGGAGCAGCCTTGCTAAGCCACAGAGGAGGACATTGCAGCCAGTCCTGAAGAGACCTGATAAGCTAGGGTCAGATGGAAGGGGAAGAGGACCTCCTCTATCAGTAGACAAGGGGCAGGGAAGAGATGAGGGAGGGAGGGTGGGATTGGGAGAGAATGAGGGAGGGGGCTACAGCTGGAATACAAAGTAAATAAACTGTAACTAATATAAAAAATAAAAATTCAATTAAAAAAATAAAATCACATTTACTTATTTAGTGTGTCTAGTTATGCCTATGGAGAGCAGAACACAGCTTTTGGCAGGGAAGGCATCATTCTTTTCATTCTTTTTTTCCCACCACATGGAACCTTAGGATCTAACCCAGGTTTTCAGGCCTGGCAGCAAGTAACCTTAGCCATTAAACCAGCAGTTCTCAGCTGGTGAGTTGTGACCCCTTCAGGGATGAACGGCCCTTTCATAGAGGTTGAACACAGACGTCCTGCATATCCCGATTCATAACAAAATTACAAACGACAGTAGCCAAATCACAGTCATGAAGTAGTGACAAAATAACTTTATGGTTGGGGGGTCACCACAACATGAGGAACTGTATTAAAGGGTCGCAGTATTAGGAAGCTCGAGAACCACTGCGTTAACCATCTCACCCGCCCAGTTTTTCATTTAGTTACTTAATTGTCACAACAATTTTTCAGATGAGCCGGTAGAAACTCTGGCAGGTTAATTGAATTTACCAGAAGTTATACAGCTAAATAACTGATGGTTAAGAGTTTAAATATCACTTCTTACATATATTAAATACCACAGACACAGACAAGCAGACACACACACACACACACACACACACACACACACACACACACACACACGATTTCGGTCTGTAGCTCAGTCTGACCTGGAACTTGCCATCTATTCCAAACTGATCTCCCGCTCTTGTTGGTCTCCCTCCCTCAGTTTTCCAAGTGCTAGGCTTGCAGTAGCGAGCCACCACGTTTGGCTCGAATATTGCACGTCTTGTGATCAATGGTTGAGTTCACATTTGCCTTGACAGACTGAGTCAAACCCTACAATCTTGCTCATTTTTCAGACTTGCCTGAGTGTATGGCTGAGATGTACCTGGCGCCAGGCCTCCTGTTTCCAGGCTTCCATATGCTCTGCTAGTAGCACTTGACTGCCGGTTGCTAGTATTGTTTGAGATTTGACAATGGCTGAGGAGTGATGGGTAGGTATGACTGGCTGTACAACATTGCCTGGAAACCTGAGCCTCGAAACTGAGTGCCCTCAGGTCTCTGCTTTCCTCCCTATCATTATTCTTTCCCCTCTCTCTGGGCTTGCCTCTTCTTTTCAGGCTGGTTATCTCAATGAGAATGTCACTGAAAGTAGTAAATCCTAGATTGCTGTGTTCTCAACTTCCCCAAAGGAGAACAGGCTTAAAGGAATTTACAAGCTTATTTGTCTCACAGGACAGGAGCTACAGTGGTAGGAAGCTGCTAGAGTTGGCACAGGACTGCTACGGCTCTAGGAAATGCATTTCTATATATCATTTTTAATTTTGCTGAAGCCGATAGTAGTTTTTCTGTTGCTTGAAGGTATGGTAGTACTGTGGCTGATTCAAGCTGATTTTGCTGCTATTGTTTTTTTGTTTCATTTTCATTAGTGCTTGGAGAATTTCATACAGATGTACTTTGATCACATTCACTTCTTCCATTCTCTCTGGATTCACTCTTTTTTCCTACTCACCTGACTTTATGTGCTCTGTATAAGACAACATTATCATTCTCATCATCATCATCATCATCATCAACAACAACAATAACATCAAGTCTAATTTGTGTTGCCCATATGGCCTTGGTTGATCTACCAGGGGCTACATCATTAAAGAAAACTGACTCTTCTCCTAGCCTATACCTCCTCAACCACAGATGGAATTGTTACCCATGCCCCTTTTTGTTTGCTTGTGTTTTGTCTGAGTTGAGCTTATAAAGGATGTATGCTGTCACACCTACTGTGAGTTCATACCTCCAGATGTCCTGCTGTATCCAGAAAACATTGTTTTCTTCTGGTCATCTGCCACTACAGGCTCTTACAAGCTTTCTAGCTACTCTTCCAAATTGATCTCTGAGCTTTAAGAGGAAGGGTGGGATTTAAATGTCTCACTTAGAGACAAGCTTTCCACAGTGTCTTAAACTCTGCACGCTGATCAGTTGTGAGTCCATGTTAAGCACCACCTACTGCATAAAGAAACTTCTCTGAGGAGAGTTGAGAGATGTGCTCATCTACGGGCATAGGATAGTCATCACGAGTCAGTTTAATGCTATATCCATTTAGCATACTGCCGGTAGGTTCTTTCCTCGGGCATGTGACATGTCTAGCTACGGGCTCTTAACCCCAGTAGCAGTACCAGGCATAGGTATTTTGAGGAATAGACCTTAAATCCAATTAGAATGTGGTTGGTTACTCTCACCATGTTCCTGCCACTAAATGCATCAGTAGGCATATCTTGCCAGGCTATTACCGTTATTACTGTTCATGGGGCTCACAGCTGGGTCAGACTGATGATTACTTCTCTTGTACGTACATAGTACTTTACAGTACTAGGAAAGCTAACTAGTAGGGATGAAGCTTCCAGGAGAACACTAGCTTGATTCTTTCATGCTCTATGACTCAAATACATGATACCTTTAGCAACTAGGGGCTTACAGTCAAAGTAGAGGGAACAAACAATAGACAATAGTCTTTAATATTTGGGATGTATACGTGACCTCACTAGCTATCAACCCCATAAGAAATAACTCATTCCTGGCACTCAGCTTTTTATTTGTTAGCCTGTGGTGTCTAGTAAGGACATGGTCCTTGACTGGTGCTTCAATTTCTACAAGCCCCTCTAGGCCATGGTTAGTTGTCTCTGTTGGTCTTCTTGTAGAGCTCCTGTCATCTCCAGGTCCTTCTATTCTTTCCCCAACTTTTCCACAAGACTCCCTACAATTTGCCCAGCGATTGGCTGTGAGTCTCAGCATCTGTTTTGATTCCCCGCTGGGTGGAACCTCTCAGAGGACAGCTATGCTAGGCACCTGTCTGTGGGCAAAGCACCATTTTAAAAAATTATCTTGTTCTCTGTGTATTCTAGATATTACTCTGTCAGCTATATGGCTGGTAAAGATATTTTCTGATTATGTAGACTGTCTATTCACCAAAGCAATGGTGTCCTTTGATATACAGAAGCTATTTTTGCTTCGTGAGGAGGTCCCCTTTTATAAAATAATAAATTGCTGGTCTTAATTCCTGTGAGACCAATGTCCTGTTCAGAAAGCCCTTTATTATGCCAGTGAGTCCAATTGTGTTCCCTACTTTCTCCTCTATAAGAGTCAGGTCTTATGTGAGGGCTTTGATTCATCTGGAGCTGAGTTTTGTACAGAGTGATAGAGGACTTAATTTCATTCTTCTACACATAGCCATCCACTTTAACCAGTAGAATTTGTTGAAGATGTTCTCTCAACCCCATTATGTTTTGTTGACCTCTCTGTCAAATATTAAGTGACTGAAAAGTGTGGCCCAATATGTGGTGCCTCAGTTCTATTTTATTGCTCAGCATGTCTGTTTTTATGCCAGTACTGTGATGTTTCTATTATTACGGTGCTGTAGTATAACAAGATGGTGATACTTCTGGCAGGTTTATTATTTTTATTTATTTTTTTATTTTTTTATTGTTCAGGATTGCCTTGGACATTCTGGGTTGTTTTTGCTTCCATACAAAATTTAAGATGAGTTTTGGACATCTTAGGACATTTGTGTTTCCATATAAAATATAAGAATTGTGTTGGCATTTTGATTTCATCATTTGAATTCAACACAATTTTCTTTGAATCTGTAGACTGCTATTGGTAGGATGGCCATATTCAGAATATTAATCTTTAAGCCTGGGAGATCTTTCCATGGTCAGGTATCTTCAGTTAATCCACACTGTCAACTAAGGAAAAGTAAAGGATCTGGAAATAGAAATTTATTGAGCCAATCTTTGGTGTCTGCCAAAAAGAATTTATGAAATTTTTAACACATGCGAGAGAGTGCCATGGAAATACATAACAGAGATGGGATTAGAGAAACAGTGCTGAGAGCTTAGCTCCCATCATGGACCCAAATCTACAACAATTTAAAAAAAAATTTTTCCTTTATAATCCAGAACATAATGAAAACTATTCCATGCACTTTCTAGGTACTTGGAATATTGTGACCGAAGGTTAGATATATATGATCCTTGCTATCACAGATTTCTTCTACCAGGGAACCCAGTTATTAAACTTGAGTTTTTGCACTGAGAGTGCAAATTTCACAGAATTCCAGTATACTCATTCCACACTTGCAGTCATGCATAGGATCAGGAATGCTTCCAGTAGGACATGATAATCAAGCTAAAAAATGGAATTAAGTGTACCAGAGTTTCCTAAATAGGAATGGGAGAATTTTCTCCTCACAACTTTTCAATATTTCTAGTTTCTTTTATCATTTGATTATTTTTTTAAACTAGTGCGCATGGCATTAGATTTTGTTGTTGCATTAAAATTTATTTTATTTTTTAAATTTTTAATTTTATATTTATCAATTATAGTTTATTCACTTTGTATCCCAGCTGTAGCCCTGTCCCCTATCCCCTCCCAATCTCCCTCTCCCTCTCTCTTCTTCTCCTATACCCCTCCCCCAGTCCAATGATAGGGGAGGTCCTCCTCCCCTTCCATCTGACCCTAGTCATTTTTAAGCATTTTTTTTTTCATTTTTTCCTTTTCTACACCATCCTGCTCCTTGCATTCTTTTGCACCCAGTAATCAACTTTCTACTTTCACATGAGCCCTATTACTCTCATCCCTTTCTTAAAAACTGCCCCCCCCCATTCATGGTCTCCTTTCTAGTTCTGTGACCTATATGCACCTTCATGCCCACATATATAAATATATTTATGTACACGTATCAAACTCAGGCTCTGTTTACCACAGAACATGTGAGTTCTGTCTTTCTGAGTCAAGAGTATCTTACTTCATACAATAATTTCCAGATACATCTATTTTTCTGCAGCGTTTGTAATTTCATTTTACCTAATGGCTAAATAAAATTCCATTGTGTATATGTTCACATACCAAGTTCTCATTATCCATTCATTGGTTGATGGACATCTAAGTTAATTCTATTTCATTGCTTTTGTGAACAGAGCATTAAAAACATGGATGGGCCAGTGTCTCTGTGGTGGGATAGAGAGTCTTTTGAATGTATTCTCAGGGCTGGGATAGCTGGGTCATATGTCAATTGTGTTTTTATTTGTTTGAGAAGCCTCCGTACTGATTTCCATAATGGCTGTCCCAATTTATACTCTTACTAGAAATGCCTGAAGTAGAGAAAACAGTAAGGGCTCAACTATAGGCTGACAAATGTCATGGCATCTTCAGGAATCAAGGGAGACTAGTAGGAATTGAAAATGTGTGTGATAGAAGGGAATTTATATGCCAGTGTCTAATTTTTATTATGCTGAAGCACAACAATGAGAGAAAGCACAAACTATGAGAGAAAAGTGTTATTCTAGCTCACAGTTCAAAGAGAGTCAAGGTACCAGGAGCTTGAAACAGCTGGTCACACAATCAGGATGAGGAGAATAATGAATGAATGCATTATCCTGCTTAGCTCCCTTGATTTCCTTACGTAGTCCAAGATCCCAGCCAGAGAAATGGTGCCGCCCACAGTAGGCAAGTCTTCCCATGCAATGCAAGCAAGATAATTTCCTACCGAAGTTCCCAGAGACCCACCTAACAGGTAATCCTAGATCCTGTCAAGTTGACATTGGGGCCATTTGTATCGCTTGAATCAGTTGGGTGTTTCCCTCTTTTTCTTATTGTTCTTCTCCATTTGTTTGAATTCCAACTGTTGCACCCTTTATTCAGTGTCCACCATTCTTAGTAAATCCTTGAGAACAAACATGCACACAGTTCTTCTTTGTTCTGCTTCTCAGAATATATTCAGCCCGAGATTGCTGGCCTTTCTTACTGTAACTCTTCCATTTGCTTCTCTTATTTCTTGTTATTATTTTCAATGCGAAATGCTGCTATGGTGGTTTGGCCCCCATAGACTCATGTGTTTGAGTGCTTGGGCCATAGGGAGTGGCACTATTAGGAAGTGCAGCCTTGTTGGAGGAAATGTGTCACTTTGGGGGTGGGCTTTCCGGTCTTATGTGCTCAAGCTACGTCCAGTGTGCGCTCAGTTACACAGTGTCTTTCTGCTACCTGTAGATAAAGATGTAGACCTCTCACCTCCTTCTCCAGCACCACGTCTGCCTGTATGCCACCGTGTCCCACCATGGCAAGAATGGACTAAATCTCTAAAACTCTAAGCCAGGCCCAATTAAATGTTTTTCTTCATAAGAGTTGCCATGGTCATGGTGTCTCTTCACAGCAATAGAAACCCTAACTAAGACAGGTCACCTAAGCTGAAGTAGTAAAGAAGAAGTCACTAGATTAAGCTACTGTTTTAGGAATTTCTGGAAACTGTAGGAAGTAGAACTTAGCTGGAGAACTGGTGGTGAGATTTTGAGAGAACCTTGTCTGGCTGGCATTTTCTTGTCTCTTCTCTGATTCTTAACTGTGCACAGCCCTCCTCTGCCACACATTTCCAATGCCTTGATTTCTTCTCTCCAGGTGCATGGTGCCATGTAAACCACAGACTGGACTCTCTGAAACTGTGAGCCAAGATACATCTTTCCTCTCCTTGAGTTGTTCTCTCAGGCACAAGTGACGTGAAATTCACAAACTCAGCCCTTTTTTTCTCCTTATTAACTCTTCAGCATAGTATTCTTCCCAGTTGCTGAATGACATTCCTTCTGGTGACTCCATCCCAAAGTTCATGGTCCTTTCAGAGAGGACCCTCTGGATCTTGCTGAATGGGACATTCAGTATTTGTGCTGATGAATGGTCATGGTAGAGGCTGGAGAGATGGTTCATCAGGTAAAAGACACTCGCTGCTCTTTCACTGAACATAGGTTTGGTAGCTAGCACCCACATCAGTTTGTTCATGATCACCCGTCACTTTAGTTCCAGCAGACAAGATGCCCTCTGGCGTCTGTGGGCACCTGCATACATATGGTACCCAGAAGCTCACACAGAATCATACACATACATATTTCAGAAAAACCAAGTAAATATATTTTTAAAAAGAATGGCTATGGGTTCTCCCTTTGTTTCTTCCCCAGCCTCAATTCTTCTAAATTTATCTTTTGAAATGCAATAGCTTTGTGTGGCTGTATTCTTTGGATTCTTTTCTCACGATGCCAAATTCAATAAAATCACCTGGCAGAGTATAGTGCCTCTGAGCTTGTTTGGGTTTCTTTCATTCTGTAGCACACATTGCTTCTGTTTGCTTGACTTCTTGTGGAGAATTTAATATCAGCTCTAATCTGAATTTTTCAAGGAAAATTGACTGAATTCAAATTACTTGTATGTAACAAATACCATCACCCTGCTAAATTGCTATTTACACCAGTAAATATGAACTCAAATGCCTTTGGTCAGGCTCAGTGCAATAATTTTACAATTCTCACCTGCTGCCTGAGCTAAAGAATGTAAATTGAAAATGCTAACTGTGAAGTGGTGGATGAGACAAATCTTAATAACCATCTCTTCAGACTCCCAGTTTCACCTCACAGGGAGAAGAAAATGGTCAGCTGTATTTTTCATTAGTATCTTCTACAGAACAGTTCATTAATCAGTTTGATTGACATATAATGGACCTTGCTTGAAAAGAGCTGTGGTACCCCTACATTCTGGCTAGTTTTATGTCAACTTGACACAAGCTAGAGTCTTCTGAGAGGAGGGACCCCAACTGAGAAACATGTCTCTGTAATATCAGGCTGCAGGCAAGCCTAGAGGGCATTTTCTTAATTAGTGATTGATGGGGGAGGATTCCAGTCTATTTTGGGTAGTGACGTTCCTGGGCTGGTGCTCCTGGGCCCTATAAGAAAGCAGGCTGAGCAAGCCATGAGGAGCACTCCTTTATGCCCTTGGCCTCAGCTCCTGCCTTTAGGTTCCTGCCTTATTTGAGTTCCTGTCCTGACTGCCTTTGATGATGAACAATGATATGGGAGTATAAACCAAATGAACCCTCCCCTCCACAACTTGCTTTTGGTCTCATGATGTTTCATCAAAGCCACAGTAACCCAAAGTAGGACACTTCATGAGATCACGGTTTCTGTTGCACCAGGGCATATACAGAAGTGCATGTCAGTTCAGGAAGAAGGGCCAGAGCAGGGATGTTATAATTGAAGAACAAACTAATCAATTGGAAAACACTTGCCAAGGAGCCTTCAGCAGCGCATCACTTTGTCTAGCAAAAGAGACCTCGGGCAGTGAGATAATTTTTCCCTCAACTGTTTGATCGATATTTACATTGTCACATGAGGACATTCTGGTGGCTTCCTTGTTTGGACTTCACTGCCTAAGAAAGCCTTCACTCTGATTCGAAAGAGGATTATCTGTTTTGGCAACACCTTTTTCACCCTGAAGCTGGAAACTATGGGTTTTGAGCTGTTGTTCATCATAACTTCTTTATTTTTATTACACTCGTATGAGCTCTTGCCTGCATGCATGTGCCCTCAGACGCTGGAAGACGGCATCAGTATTTCTGGAACTGGAGTTACACATGGACCATCGTGTGGATGCTAGGAACTGAACCCATGCCCTCCACAGAAGTGATGAGTGCTCTCAACTGCTGAGCCCTCATGCCTAGTTCAGTTTTTAAAATAGAACTTTACTCCTTTTCCTTTTGTCTGACCCATGCCTTTCTTTCAGAAAGCATTTCAGGGAGCCTCATAGGTTAAATTAGCGAACAGCGCTCTGGCTGCGTTGGAGTTGAAGGTCTATTAACCCTACCCAGATCCTGTTTCCTGTATGTACTTTTTAACATTTTTTTTTTTTAATTTATGCTTTAATTTTTGAGACAATGTCTCACATGCCCCTGCCTGGCCTCAAAATAACCATGTAGGTGAGGATGGTCTTGAATTTATGATCTTTCTGCCTCTATCTCCCATCTGGTGGGATTGTAGATGTGCACTACAGTATAACCTATTTCCATTTTATCTGATTGTGTTACTGGGGTGGTAATAATAGGTACTGTCTCCTGCCTGGAGCATGCTGGGAAAGCGCCCTAACGCTGTTTCTGTCTCTCATTCTGTCGTTCACTTTTATATTACGTTTTTGGAGACAGGGTCTTTTGTATCCAGGCTGGCTTTGAACGTGCTACGTTGGGGAGGGTGACTTTGAACTTCTGATCTCTGTCCTGAGCACTGAGGTTACAGATGTGTGCCACATATCCCATATATGCGGGGTCTGGGCTCAAACCCAGGGCTTTGTGCATGATAACAGCCAGCTACATCCCCAGCATTCCCCGAAGAGGCTATTTAAAGGGCTCCTAACATATGGGGAAGAACTGGTTGAAAGCCTCATTATTTTAAAAGGATACCCAGATTTCATGCAGCCCTTGCCTAGATCTCCCGCCTACCCCGCTTTTTTAAACAGTTAACATAGAGTATTTTCATTCTGGCTTCCTGACTGTCAGAGATCCCTGGACACGTTTTAGTGATTCTGGAATATCCACAGTTGGAAGAAATTTTGCTTTTTGGGGGCTGGCCAAGTTCTCTGGAGACAGCATTTACCAGAAAGAGCCAAAAGGTGAGTTGGAGTTAAAATCTGGCATATTGAAACCAAAGGAAACTCCAGGCAGCAAATGTCAAGAAATTGACTGAGCTCTGAATTTTGAAAATAAAGTGAAGGGGAAAGAGAACAAACATTTTTGCAACCTCAAACTTTTCATCTTATACCAGTCGTCCAATTAAGGAATTCAGAGTATTAGTGAATTCTCAAGTGACCGTAGTGCTCAGTAGTGCTCATTGGTTTCTCAAGCTGTGCACCATCTTGAATCCTCTTGCATGCTTGAGAAAAATATGAATGAACTTTTTCTTGTTTATCACTGGCATTGATTCTATTCAACGTGAGACGGATGTGGTAGGACAATCATATTAGACCTATCGGAGAGTATGACCTTAGGTTTTATTACTTTCTCCACTTCCTCAAGCATAAGTAGAACCTTTTGGGATATGACATCAGATGGATAGACATTTATTTACTTATTTAATTTAAACACAGGCCACCTCTTGGGTAGTTATTACTGGTATGACATCAGTGACCTGACAAAGATGATAAAAGATGGTTTTCATTTTTGTATCTTCATTAGCATGCCTAGCTAATTGCCTAATGATTGAGACTGATATGTTTGGAAGCCTCTATGCATTACTTAGTATTAAAAATATAAGTATCAAAAACATAAATATAAGGTTTATAAGAAATGATGTAGCTATTCTATTTTCTTATTTAAATTCTATTTATTTATTTATTTATTTATTTATTTATTATTTCAACTTATTCGCTTTGTATCCCCACTGCAGCCCCCTCCCTCGTCTCTTCCCAGTCCCACATGCCCTCCTTCTCCTCCCTCTATGACCCTTCCATACCCCACAGATAGGAGAGGACCCCCTTCCTTTCTACCTGACCCTAGCCTATCAAGTCTCTTCAGGGCTGGCTGCATCATCTTCCTCTGTGGCCTGTCTACGCTGCACCCTACAGGTGCAGGTGACCAAAGAGCTGGCCACTGAGTTCATGTCAGAGATCAGAGATAGCCCCTGCCCCCATACTAGGGAACCCATTTGGAAACTGATCAGAGAGTCTAGGTCCTCTCTATGCATGGTCCTTGGCTGGAGTTTTGGTCTCCCCTGGGCCCAGGTGTTTTGGCTCTGTTGTTCTCCTTGTGGAGTTCCTGTCCCCTCCAGGTCTTTCTATCTCCCTCTTCTTCCATAAGGATTCCTGCACTTTGCCCAAAGTTTGGCTATGAATCTCAGTATGTCCTTCAATACTCTGGTGGGTAGAATCTTTCAGAGGTCCTCGGTGGAAGGCTCCTGTCTTGTTCCTTCTCTTTTTCTACTTCCAATGTTTATCCTGTTTACCCTTTTGAATGAAGATAAGCATCTTCCCTAGGGTCCTCCTTGTTGTTTAGTTTCTTTAGGAGTATAGATTTTAGTATGTTTTTCCTATATTATATGGCTAATATCCACTTATAAGTGAATATATACCATATGTATCTTTCTGTTTCTGGGTTACCTCACTCAGGATGATCTTTTCTAGTTCCCACCATTTTCCTGCAAATTTCATGATTTCCTTGTTTTAATTGCTGAGTAGTATTCCCATGTGTAAATGTACCACACTTTTTGTATCCATTCCTCCGTTGAGGGACATCTAGGTTGTTTCCAGATGCTATGCTATTTTTTTAAAAAGATTTATTTATTTATTACATACATTCTTCCTGCATGTATGGCTTCACACCAGAAGAGGACACCAGATCTTATTATAGATGCTTGTGAGCAACCATGTGGTTGCTGGGAATTGAACTCGGGACCTCTGGAAGAATAGACAGTGCTCTTAACCTCTGAGTCATCTCTCCAGCCTGCTATTCTATTTTCTAAGCTATAAACCTTTGAATATACTCTAAGCATTGCCTTCAGAAAACTTTCCAATATGGTAACTTTCCCCTATTCTTTTCTTCATTGGCATTGGTGAGATTTCCGGCAGCCTCAGAAAGCTAATCAACTTTCTCCACATGAATGAACTTAATCTTTTTACATTTAAACTTGTTCTATTCTAGGAAAATCTGTGTTTCCAATCTTCCTCATTTTTGAACCTGTGTGGAAGCTACAACCTTGCTATAGCATAAAAAAGTTTTTCCCAAGGTGAATTGAATTAATTCATTTGAGAACATAAAAATAAGTTGTTATTTTGGCTCTTTTTAAAAAATTCCTTTAGCAGTATTTATTAAACATACATTATAATATTATATACTGACCCCAGTCTAAGTACGGTGCAGACTTAAGCCAGGGCAATAAACTCAAACATGTAATTTGCTGTGAATATTCCTTCTTGACCAGGGGGACTTGTCTGGTGTTGCTATAACAAAGGAACCTGAGACTAGGCAATTTATAGAGAACAGCAATGTATTTTCTCACATTTCCTCAGGATGCAACGTTCAAGATATGCCGATTAGTACATTAGGTGAAGACCTGCTTTTATTGATGGTACTATCAAAGTATCCTCATGTGGCAGAGAGGACAGAGATCAAAGGAGACAAACACTGCCTCCACACAGCAAGGGTTCAGAGGAGTTAGAGTCTTCAGGAGAGGGCCTGGAAAGATGGCTCAGAGGCTGAGAGCACTTTTATACAATTGTGAGGGCTGGACTAGAGTGTGGATCCCAGATCCCATGTAACAAGCCAGGAGTGATGACCTCTTCTGGCCTCTCCTAGTGCAGACACAAACATACACACATAGAAACACACTGACACACACAGACAGACACACACACACACACACACACACCAACACACACAGACAGAAACATACAGACATACACAGACACACATATAAACGCACAGACAGACAGACACACACACACAGAGACACACACAGATAGACACACACACAGACACATGCAGACACATACACAAACACACAGATAATGCGCCCACCCGTACACACACACACACACACACACACACACACACACACACACACACACAGTTTGCTGGAATGACGAGAAGAAAGATGTATACCCTGGATGCCTCCGGCCTCTTACAAGGCACCAGTCTACTCAAGGAGCTCTCCCTAATCGTTTCCCTGCCGGTCCCCCATTTTACAGTGCACCCTGTTGGGGAACTGACCTGGGGGTTAAGTTTCAGCACATCAATTTGAGAATCATTCAGACCACAACACCCACTGTGCCAAGTTGTCTTCCTGCTTCTTGATTGTGGATGCATGAACACCTATCTCATGCTCCATGATGGCCATGGCATATGATACCCAAAAACTGTGAGCCAAAATAAGGCCTTCCTTCTCTAAGTCAGTTTTGTTGGGTATTTTATGACAGCAACAACAAGAGTGATAAGCATCTCCCCAGGAAGTTCCTTCCTTCCCCACTTCCCCAGGTAACCATCATCACTTTCCCGCTCTTTGTAATTTTTTGTCAGCTGAAATGTGGTGTGTATATTCTTCCTGCACATAAGTCCTTTTTCTTTCAGAACAATGCTTTATAAGTTGGCTCATTTCATTGTATAAATAAGTGGTTTGTTCCTTTTGATGAAGAGTAGTATTCTATTTTATGAACATTATGATTTTATTGACCCATTTTCTGCTTGGTAGATACTTAAACTGCTTTTTGGGGGTTAGTTATCACGAATAAAGATGACACGGACATTCTGGCACAGGACTTTTCATTTGTTTGCTGGTTTTGGGTTTTTTGAGACAGGGTTTCTCTGTGTAGTCTTTGCTGTCCTGGATTCGCTCTGTAGACCAGACTGGACTCGAACTCACAGAGGTTTGCCTGTTTTTGTTTCCCAGAGTGCAGGGATTACAGGTGTGTGCCACTTTGCCCTAATGACCTTTAAGTGGTGGGGTTACAGGCATTCTTTTTATTTTAGTTACTGCCTGACGCTTGGAGCAGGTTTATCCCACACAGACTCTAAATTGTATCTCCTTTGTAAATGATTATGCTTGTCAGCCATTGGCTACTGAAAAGCCCAACTTTGTGTAAACAAAAAATTTTGTCCACCAGGAAACTTAAACAGCCCTTTTTATTTGATGCACAGGAAGAGATCTGGTGCCATGAAACGTTTTGGCAAAGAGGAGTTTCAGGGAACTGCTCAGGCCTGTTACCGGCTCAGAATTTTCTCCTGCTTCAAATTCTGCTCAGTGCACATGGCTGCTTGGGTGGAGCGAACAGCCATGTGAGTTAGAATTTCAACTGTTCAAAGATGAGAGCTAAGTTTTTCTTTCCTTTTGAAAACATCTCAACCATGCACTATCACGTTCTTTTTTCTCTTTCTTTTTTTTGGGGGGGGGGGGGGGACGGACACTTTAGTTCTCCTAAGTAGAGAAACAGAAAAATAGTAAACCAGGCACGGTGGGTGGCTCATGGCTTTAATCCCAGCAATTGGGAGGTAGAGGCAGGCAGATCTCTGTGAGTTCCAGGACAGCTAAGGCTACACAGAGAAACCCTGTCTCAGAAAAAAAAAAAAAAAAAGAAAACCAGCCTCTGTTTTCAAGAGCGAATTCCGGTGGCTAGAAGAGCTCAGCCAGAAGACTCAGTCAGAAGAGCTGTTTTATAGAGGCTGATGTGCTCTTCAGCCAGGAGGCATCTGTGTCGTTATCAAAATCCACTAGGACCTCAAATTTGGAAGGGATCTACTGGTTTTGGATGTCAACCATTTAATGGAGACTCCCTTCAAATGGGGCACGATTTTGTTGTATCATTGGAACCACACAGGTGGCTTCTTTCTTCCCTTTGAATCCAGACTTGTCGTGACCCTTCAACACTACAAAAACGTAGCTGCAGGCAAAGTTTTATAGCACAAAGTGTTCTTGAACCAATTCTGTCTCCTGCCAAACTGAAGAAAAATCTGGTTTTTCAGAAGAAAAGAAATACATCTATGTCTACCTCCCTGGAGGAAGAACAATGCATTAGAAAGAATAGGATGATGTTACTTCTTTCCTCCTTTTCTGAGCCTCTCCTATGTTTTTCTCCCTTGTTTCAGCTTCTCTTTGAACTCAACAAGGCCTTTTCCTTAAATACCAAACACTCTCCTGCATTACAAAGCTACTTTCTAACTTCTGTGCCTAAAGAAATGCATTTCACACTTAGAGGGATTAGGAGAGCCAATCTTGTGATCTTTACCAAAAACGCTTAAAGGTAAATTGACTGTGCATACCAGAGGTACCGTCCCTGTGATTTCGAATCCTTGGATCCTGTGCTCAGCCTGGAAGCACACTGGTGTCACCTCTGGGTGGCAATTCAAAAGTGACGCTCGTGCTCTAAGAACCCGGCGCAGTGCAGGGCTGCTGCTACCATTTAGCTTGTGAAATAAATTTCCTATTTTTAGAGTCTTCTGTCACATTCGGAGAAAATCTCCTCTCAGCTAAAAATTTCTGACTTTTGATCAATAGTGCATTTCTTAACCTTTTAGTCTTGACTTTTTCCTACATTGCACATACTTAATTGGGTTGAGCTTATGTATTTGTGTGTGAGGTTGAGGTTGGGGGCAGCTGGAAAGATAGATAGATGCCTTTTTCTCTCATTATTTTCAGGCTATTAAAGTTGACTGAGGGAACCATTTAAAAATTTCAAGAGGAGAAACCCATTAAAAATAGTGACCTTGTGCTTAAACCATAGGATTAAAATTCTGAAGTTGCTTGCTGAGTATCAGTCTTTAATATCTTTCCTACATTCTGGGAGTCTTCTACCAGACAAATGCAATGCACAGGAGTCTGGGTTTTATTTATTTATTTTTCCTGGAATAAAATGCCTAAATGAGCCAATTTAGTAATATCAAAAGGAAAAACTTCTGGGAATTCAGTATTTTGGTTGTACATTTACAATCACAAACTAACGTTACATAGATTTTTATGCAGATATGTGTATGTAAATTGATATATAGAATATGAATGAGTTCTTGAACTTAAAATGCATGCATTCAAGCAGGAGTTTACATTATGCTTTGTAGTATTTTCAGTCTATAAAGCAGATGTTTTGCATTTTGTGTTGTTTCCATTTCGACTATTTTAGTTAGGTATCCCAGTAGGTAAAGCGCTATTTATTAGATGATGACATAGGCAGTCTTTTACAGTCAATTGAAAGTTATGGGAAACAATGAAAATGGGTCCAGGGAGAATTTTTTTCCCCCC
>NW_026585698.1:6116941-6191193 GCF_907164565.1 Psammomys obesus | reverse complement strand
CCCCCCCACCCAAGAACAATTAACATCGTTAAACCACAAGACTTGAGAATAATAATGTAAGACAATTTCATAATAATAATGCAAGGCAGTTTGAAACTGAATGTGAGCCTCACTAAGAGCGTGTGTGACTTTTCTCAAGGATCTGTCATTAGTTACCTGTCTCATAAGCCTGACCTTTGAGACAAACCCTTAACTTCTTTGTCACAGGCAGACACATGATGACACACGATTCCTGCTGTGTCTTGGAATTTACATTCCTGTTTCCCTAGACTGAATGCGAATATCAGCTTGTGTGTCGTTTCATAATTTTTTTTTTTCCAATCTGGAATCAGTTTCAAACAGTGTCATTGTGGTGGGTATGGTGACACACAACTGTAAGCACTTGGGAGGCAGAGGCAGGCAGATCACAGGTTTGAAGCAAGCCTAAGGCTATGTAGGGATATCCTGGAGAGAAAGGACTGGAGGAAGGAAAAAAAACAGCAAGGGAGAGATGGAGGGAAAGAGATGGAGAGAAAAGCGGGATGAGGAGGGAAAGAGGGAAGGGGAGGGAAAGAGAATATGCATGTGAGAGACAGAGAAAGAGATAACACATTATATAGAGAAATAGATGAAAATGATTCATGTATGGGACACTAGTCTAAATTTATGTTTCAAAGGAGAGGCCTAGCAAAACCACAGTCCTGCGAAAGAGCTCCATACTCTTCTTTGTACTGTAGATGAAATATCTACCTGTAAACTTTAATTGCCTCATTCAAAGTTGCTGCCTCTAAAATAGAAGACACACGTCCAGCTTGCTTCCAGAAGAGGCTCCTGTGTTCACTGCACCCTTTCCGCTGCTCTGTAATCTCCCACTTTGAAGCAAAGGCACTGACTTCTACTTTGGGAGCATGAAAAGCTGCCAGGAGGTTGTAACCAAGTCCTTTGTTCCTTCTCCGTCCCTCTAGGAGAACAAAGTAAAGGAACAGGGGTCTGCTAAGAAGGCACCTCCCCACCACCTGATCATGATTGGAAGGTCAGGCTCCGTGCACATGTCCCTTCACCTTCTTTCTCATTTAAAATGATTTTTTATAGTCCTCACATTAGAAAAATGTATATCCAAGGAGCGTTTTCAAACACTCTTAACATTTTAACACAGTGCAATAGTGCTTAAAATATTTTTTCTCATGCTCTGAAGAATTTTTCAAACAAAACTTACTAGGAAAGCTGTTTATAATGGTGTCTGCCAATAATTTTTTTCTTCCCAAAGAAAGTCTCCATACAATAGGAGACGCCTACAGCAGGTGAGAACATTACCAACAAGGACAGACCAAAAATATTGGCATAAAAATATTGGTATAAGATACTGTGTAGTGATTCCCTCCGAATTGAAACATTCCCTTCTAGAGGAAGGTGGCTAACACTCAGGAAGCCAACACACCCAGAAAGTTCCTGAAATTTACAGGCACAAGTTCCTTAATCCCAGGTTAGATAAGTGGTAATGACTGTAGGGAGATGTGACTTCCTGGCTGGTCATGGTGCCTGCAAGTTGTACAAGGAGTTCAGAAAGTGAACGGTGACCCTGTACTGAGTTGTCATCCATGCTGGGATAAGCTTTTTGACCCCAGAAGACAAGTCACAGGAGTTGGTGCTCTTTCACCAAGTTGGTCCCATGTTTAAATTCAGTTCAAGTTTGGTTGCAAGTGATATTATATATCCAGTCATCTTGCCAGAACTAAAGAGGGGCTTTTAAAAAAAATTAAATTTCATTTTTTTTACATGAACTACATTTTATTCACTTTGTATCCCAGCTCGTTTATTCTCTCCCAAGCCTATCCTCCCTCCCTTATCTTTTCCCATGCCCCCTTCTAAGTCCATTGGTAGGGGAGATCCTCCTCCCCTTCCATAAAGAGGGCTTTTTAATGATGTACCTGCTTTGAGTTGTTGGCTTTGATTTTTCAAAAACCTACTTTGTTTAGGGTTGTTAAATGGCCTCTACCTCCCTTCAAACCCCCTCTGCCTAATTGGGTGAGGAAGTAGGTTAGTAGAGTCAAAGGACACAGACTAGCTACTTCCTACTTGTTAGGGTCTATGGGTTCTTTAGCGCAATACCAATTTCAATCATCTGGATTCCAGAAGTCCAGGCAAACAGCAAACAGCAGACAGCAGACGGTAGCAGAAACCTCAAAACTTTCTCTGGAGTCTGTCTCTCTAGAGGCAAAGCCAAAGGATGCAAAGTGTAGCAAAGTGTTGAGAAGGTATCACTCTTTGTTTTGGGGCAATTTTTTACCCTCTCAAAGTCCTTATAGGATGTTTTTCAGCTGACAAAAACCATGCCCCTCCCCTTCCCACAGGAGAGTTCGAAAGGCTGACAAATATCACATGCTTTTCTATGAGGGCTGTTTCCTGTGGGGGAGATACCCACACTTGGGATCAAAACAAAAACATGTTCACATCCTCCACCCTGAGTCACTCATGGTTTTGTAAGTAATCTAACTCCTCATCTATTCTTTTCAAAGTACCCTCTAAAAACTCCCTACTTCACTAAGCTACACTTGAGTAGAATTCTTTTTTGGTCTGTTGTTGGTGCTCTGTCTGGTTGTTTGTTCATGTCTCCCAGGTGTGAATAAGCAGTGTGAGAAAATAGACTTTATAGTCATAGGGCTTGTGTTCAAATCCCAGCTGCACCATTTATTAATTTTATAAATATTAGGAAACTAACTTCACTTTGCCCAACAGACTCCTCTAAGAAGAAAATGGGGGCACTGTAAATGAATGTGTCTCAGATACTGGTGGTGATGAGATTTAAGGCAGGCAATGGGGATAAAGATGATGCATGCATTGTCCAGATGAGTAGGCTGATGTTTAATTCCCAGTCTGCCTCATGGGCCACTATTGCTGCTGCTGCTGCTGCTGTTATTGAGAAAAGAAGTCTGGTACAAATGAAAATGGCTGGAGAGACATTCATCCTTTCCAAGATTCTTACACGTGTAGTTTCATTCAAATACCTGCATTCAGATATCATCCAGATGGAACCTGGAGGTTAAAACAATCTCTGCATCAGGAATTTGCCTTCTCCGATTATTGGGAACAGGAAAAACTAAAAGCAGCCACTTCCTCTTTTGGAACTGGTCCATGAGTTACCTGTGGGTATCTTTGAAAAATTGCACTTTGTATTCTTTCTGTGCCCTTTGAAATTCCTATAAAATCAATATGCAGAAATCAGCTCTCTAAGTACTGAGTTTCTACAAAACATTTGTTTTGGAATTCAAGTCTCACAAAGCGCCGATCCATGCATTTTATTAGTATGAGAATAAATGTGTATGGAACTTTATTACACTCATTGAATCGTGGGTAAAAGACCATGAAAAACCCACACAATGCAGGAATACTAGCCATGGGTCTCATGGGAAGCAACGCAATGGACTGTTAAAGAGTGCGTAAGACCAACAGGTGCTAAGATTTTGCGTTGACCCATTAAATTTTTATTGGCTTCATAGCTTTTCTGAGTGAGTATCTTGCTGTCTGCCTTTGCCACTGCCTAAAAGCTGCAGGCTGGAAATGATCAAGGTTTCATGCATATGCTAAGTGGGTAAGAGGATTAAAATAAGAACAAACAAGATGCTAAATAGTTCCAGGCTAGCACTTGCATTGCTGTTTGTTAATGCAGCTTATAGATCAGCATCTTTTGTTGATAAGGGCAAATGCCAAACAGACAGAGGAGAGTTGCTACTTTGTGGTGGGCCCTTGGAGACTCAGGAGAGACCCATACTATAGCCTGTGTTCCAGCCAGCTCTAGGTAAGTGAATGGTTAGGAAGCTGACTCTATCTTGACCGTCACTGTGCCCTTGCAGAATGACAGCGGCATCCCGAGGAAGAATGTTGCTGCTCCTTCTGATGGTGAGGCAGATGTGTGGATGCTGGAGCAATGTAGCTGCAGATTCTAAGCAGAAAATACAGGCCAGGCTTCCCAAGTTGTGCAGTAGATCATAGTCAACTTATTCCAAGGAAGAGATAGGGTGAAGTGGATAAGCATTAATCCTAATATGGGTGTAAATGTTTGAAGTGTTTTTAATGGCCTTTATAGCTGGGCCACATGTTTCCATTATGGTAGCCAGTGGCATGTTATAGAAACCTTGGCTCTTTACCTCCCTATAACATTGCAAGATGCAGCTGTCAGGGGCCCTGAAAACAGATGGTAGACCGATGGCCAAATACTTTCCAGGAGATTGGTTCAATTTCCAGACATAACTTCTCACAGAATTAAAAGAACCCACAGAAACTGCGCTAGCACAGTTCTTGTCATGGACTGGGACTTGCTTTTATTTTTACACAAGTCCCATAAGTAGAATGAGGTCATGTTAACTCCTGTGAAATGTTAATAAGCCACATTTCTTTTCAGTAAATTTTTTCCACTTTGGGGAGGGGGCGTGGGGTGGAGTGAAGTGAAGTTTCTATGATGATCCTTGGCCAGCTTTTTTTGTTAAGGATCTGCATTAACCTTAGAATCCCACTTTTCCTAAAAGCTCATCGAAGCTAGAATTAAGTTCACAAAACGTAAATCTGAGAATCCATGAAACAAAGGAATTATAATAACTTTAGAGGAGAAACAAGTGCGGGCAGCAGAGAAAATAATAGACCAAGATGCTTACATTTATTAATTTATCTTCAAATTGGCCATAGGTACTATTTAAAAACAACAACAACAAAACTTGTCTTCAGTTGGGTCCAAATATGGTCAACAGGGTCTGATTATTAGGCTTTCAGTCCGCTTGGAATCGCCTTTGCAGGTAATTCCAGCTGGACAGCTTTAACTACTAGAGTTGTCCCAGCTGCCAGCCACAGTGACAGAGGAAGAGACTGCATTCTGGCTAGACAGTTGGGGTAAAAAAAAAACAAAAAAACAAAAACAAAAGCAAGAACCCTAGTTTTCTAGAATTCTGAAAAAGGAGCTTTTATCATTCCTTGTGGACTGTGACTTGCTTGCATCAGATCCCAAACTGTCCCCTCCCCCAGATGGGAGCAAGGCCCCTAAACAGAGCAGAGCCATGAAAGGACCTGGTGCTAACTCTTGTTGTTTTGGGTGCTTTTTTTGGTTAATGTCACCACCCCTCACTGGCTTTGTGAATAAATTCACTTTTTACTGTAAGAGAAACAGTGTGGTTTGAAATCAGAACAAAATTTGCTGCACTTTCTTTACTGCTCGATTCAGAATAGAAATGCTGGGTTTTCTAATCAGCCCTCACATCTTACCCTCCTAGTTGATTAGGAAAGCTAGGCAGTAGACAGAGTTTGCAATCAGGACACTGATATCATTGGTTATTTATTGTTTGGGGGAGGTTTATATTGCTGTGTATAGCTCAAATAATGAGATTTCAGTTCCTCTTAATTCTAACTTACATTTATATGAAGGACAACTCCTTAATGATCTCAGCATACCACATCATCCGTAAAAAGACCAGAGACAGCTTTGAAAATTAGAAGATTCCTTGCAATCAGTTATACCAACGTCTGTATTCATCCTTCCATGTCGTCATAGATTTCTATAAAATGACACGAATAGTAAGTTCATTTCTTATCTACAATGTAGTTAAAGCTTTGAAATATCAAGTCCAAATTTGTATGCAAATTTTACATTTCAATTACATTTTCATTGAATTTTCTTGGTATTTTGGAACTAGTTACAGATGTCTCTGCAACTTTGATAAATTGCTTTGAAATCACAATTATATGAAAAATTAAAGATTCTTAAATATCTTTTTTAATGTGGCTGTACCTTATAAAGCTATACTTTTTAAAACTATGATTTCTTTCTAAGTTTTTTTAAATTGATGCTATCTCAAATATTTGTATTTACTTATGTATTTGTATTAGACTTAAATACACTACGCACATGTTCAGTTAACCTTTTCCAGATTGAAACAAAATCTGATCATCTCAGTTAAAACGATTAAATTTTCCTTTAAAGTTTTTGTTGTCATCAGGAAACATACCCGATCATTGTTGCATTGTTGAATGACACAAGCAGAAAATCCAGCCTTCATAAAAAAGGTATGAGGAAAACTTCTGTGTTCTGAAAGGGCCACAGTGTCATTTCTAAAGTTCATCAGAATGTATGCTGGTAGTAACTGTCTTTAAAAGTTCTGGTTTTTTTAAAAATTTTTTATTAATTACACTTTATTCATTTTGTATCCCCCCATAAGCCCCTCCCTCCTCCCCTCCCAATCCCACCCTCCCTCCCCTTTCTGCATGCATGCCACTCCCCAAGTCCACTGATAGGGGAGGTTCTCCTCTCCTTTCTGATCTTAGTCTATCAGTTCTCATCAAAATTGCCTGCATTGTCCTCTACCTTGGCCTGGTAAGGCTGCTCCCCCCTCAGGGGGAGGTGATCAACGAGCAGGCCAATCAGATTATGTCAGAGGCAGTCCCTCTTCCCATTACTATGTAACTCACTTGGACACTGAACTGCCATGGGCTACATCTGTGCAGGGGTTCCAGGTCATCTCCACGAATAGTCCTTGGTTGGAGTATGAGTCTCTGGGAAGTTCCCTGTGTTCAAATTATCTTGTTCTGTTGCTCTCCTTGTGGAGTTCCCGTCCCCTCCAGCTCTTACTATTACCCACTTCTTACATAAAATTCCATTCACTCTGCCCATCAGTTGGCCATCAGGCTCAGCATCTGCTTTGACAGTCTATACTGCAGAAGCTTTCAGAGGCCCTCTGTGGCAGGTTCCTAGGTTGTTTCCTGTTTTCTTCTGGCTTTCAGAGGCCCTCTGTAGCAGGTTCCGAGGTTGTTTCCTATTTTCTTTTTCTTCTGATGTCCATCCTCTTTGCCTTTCAGGATGGGGATTGAACATTTTAGTTAGGGTCCTTTCTTTTGCTTAGTTTGTTTAGATGTACAGATTTTAGTGGGTTTATTCTATGTTGTATGTTTATATGAGTGAGTATATACCATGTGTGTCTTTTTGCTTCTGGGACAACTCACTCAGGATGATCCTTTCCAGGTCCCACCACTTACCTGCAAATTTCATGATTTCCTTATTTTTCATTGCTGAGTAATACTCCATTGTATAGATGTACCACAGTTTCTGCATCCATTCTTCAGTTGAGGGGCATCTGGGTTGTTTCCAGCTTCTGGCTATTACAAATAAAGCTGCTACAAACATGGTTGAGCAAATGTCCTTTTTGTGTACTTGCGCCCCTTTTGGGTATATGCCTAGGAGTGGTATGGCTGGATCTTGAGGAAGCGCTGCCTACAGATTGGGAAAGAATCATCACCAACCCTTTATCTGACAGAGGACTCATATCCAATATATATAAAGAACTAAACAAGCTGAAAAACAATAAACCAAGTAATCCACTTAAAAAATGGGGAACAGAGCTAAAGAGAGAACTCTCTGTAGAGGAATATCGAATGGCAGAGAAGCACTTAAAGAAATGCTCAACCTCATTAGCCATTAGGGAAATGCAAATCAAAACAACCCTGAGATTTCACCTTACACCCATCAGAATAGCCAAGATGAAAAACTCAATGGACAACACATGCTGGAGAGGTTGTGGAGAAAGGGGAACCCTTCTCCACTGCTGGTGGGAATGTAAACTGGTACAACCACTCTGGAAATCAATCTGGTGCTTTCTCAGACAAAAGTTCTGTTTTTTTTTAAATTAAATTTCTATTTTTATATTAATTACAACTTATTCACTTTGTATTCCAGCTATAGCCCCCTCCCTCATGCCCTCAAAACCCCACCCTCCCTCCCTCATCTCCTCCCATGCTCCTTTCCAAGTCCATGGGGAGGAGGACCTCCCCTTCCATCTGACCCTAGCTTATCAGATCTCATCAGGACTGGCTGCATTGTCCTCCTCTGTGGCCTGCAAGGCTGCTCCTCCTTTAGGGGGAGGTGATCAAAGAGCCAGCCACTGAGTTCCTGTCAGCGACAGGCCCTGTTCCCTTTACTAGGGAATCCACTTGGAAACTGAGCTGCCATGAGCTACATCTGTGCAGGGGTTCTAGGTTATCTCCATGAATGGTCCTTGGTTGGAGTATCCATCTCGGAAACGACCCTTATGCCCAGATATTTTGGTTCTGTTGCTCTCCTTGTGGAGCTCCTGTCCCCTCCGGGTCTTACAGTTTATTCTTTTTTTAAGCAAAAGAGAATACTAATTGATTTATATGTTACTATGAATAAGATACACATTTTTTTCCTGGTTATTTGTGTTTTGTGAAGCATTCAGGATCACAGGAAGCTTCCCCCCGGGCTTGCATGTTTTGCAGCGTTCTCTGGGCTACAGGTTCTAAGAGCTGGCTACCAGAACAGTGTTTTCTCTAGCATGTGGCATTAGCTGGGGCCAGAATTGATGGTGATGGCATCAGATGCCCATGATTAGATGTGAGAGATACCCACCGACTCCTCCACATTTTCACTGCAGGTTGTGTGACATCATTTCTGATGAAAGAAAACAAAATGACTTCAGTGTTGGCGATGGTAAAAGCACATTACTTGTGTGAATGTGAGTTGTTGCAACATTTTGAATGTTTAAAATATTTTGCTGTATATGTTTTTATTTCTTTTACTTATTCATGTAGAAGTGCATTTACTTTACTTTTATTGAAAATATTTTTTTTTTTTACAATGTATCTTGATCGTGGTTTTTTCTTCCTCTACTTTTTCTAGCTCCTGGCCGGCCTCCCTTCCCGCCCAGATCCAACCCCTTTCTTAGAAAAGGAACAGACAAGTGAGGGATAATAATAAAATGGAATACAATAAGCTAAAACAAAAAAGAAGCATATCAGAATAGAACAAACAAACAGACGAGAAAGATCCCAAGAAGAGGCAGAAGCAATAGGTTGAGATGCAGAGACCCACTCTTTCGTACATGGTCAGGGATCCCCTAAACACACAAAACCGGAAGCCGTACTCTGTAGACAAAGAACATGTAGAATGGATAAGCAAAAGTAAATTTAAAAAAATTTACAAAGATGGGAGAAAAAGAAAAACAAAACGCTGGCAAGATGTTACGAGACAAGGAATCGCCAAAGATGTCGTTGAGTTTATTTTCTGTTGGCCAGTTACTGCCGGGCAGGCGGCCTGCGCTCAAGAGTTGTTGATTTCCTCAGGGAGACTCCGTTGGAGAAAAAGACACATTTTCACTTGCAAGTGGTTCTCAACTGGAGGGAGCCTGTAGGTTAGGGACAGGGGCGTGTATCTGCTTCTCTCTTCAGTTCCAGGACCCATCTGGTGAGAACCCATGCAGGCCCTGTGCATGCTGCCTCAGCCTCTGCGAGTTCATACGTGCACTGTGTTTAGAAGGCCTTGTTTGCTTGCTGTCCTTCACTCCCTATGGCTTTTACGTTCTTTCTGCCTCCTCTTCTTCAGGGTTCTCTGGACCTGAGGGAAGGGATTCAATGCAGAAATCCCTACAGGGCTAAGTGTTCCAAAGTCTATTGCTGTCTGTATATTGTCTGGCTACAGTGAGCAACCTATAGCTTTGGCAAGAGCCAGGGTTGTTTGCGGGTTCCCATTGGGACCCTCTTGGCCAACAAATCAATGAGATTTAACCCACTTCTGGCACTGGGAACTCCATTTGGTGATGAGATGTCCAGTTGGTGCTCTGTCTTCCCCATCATTTGGCAATTTCATTTAGATCATCTTCACATATGTGTATATTTTGAGAAGTTTCTACTGTATTAGATTTCCATATTATCCCTTAAATGGTCCTTAATTTTGGCTTTTTCTCCCTGTATGTCCTTGCTCATCCTCTTCTCCCCTGCCCCTCTCCACTTGATCTTCCTTTTCCAGTCCCCTTGTCCTGTCCATCCATAACCACCTATTCCATTTTACTTCCTAGGGAGATCTATTCACCTCCACCCCAAGTCCCTCACTATACTTAAGCTCTGTGGTTCTATAGATTGCAGTTTGGTTATCACTGACTTAATAGCTAATATCCATATATAAGTGAATACATACCATATTTGTCTCCCTGGACCTGGATTATCTCACTTAGGAGGATTTCTTTCTCTTTCTTTCTTCCTTTCTTTTCTTCTTATATTATATTGTGTAAATATACCACATTTTCTTGATTCATCTGTTGAGGGATACCTTAGGTTGTTTCCCAGAAAAAATTTCCATTTCTTTTGTGTTTCCCGTTTGGTGGAGTTCAGGTTTTTAAAGTATGTCCTTATGATTCTCTGGATTTCATTGGTGTCTGAATTTTCCCCTTTTTCATATCTAATTTATTTGGATCCTCTCTGTCTACCTTTTAGTTAATTTGACTGAGGGTTTGTCCATACTATTGGTTTTTCTCAAAGAACCAAGTCTTACTTTTATTGATTTTTTTTTTGTATTTTTTATTTGAATTTATTGATACCATCCCTGAGTTTCATTATTTCTATCATCTACTATTCTGGGTGTGATTTTTGTTGTTGTTGTTGTTCTGGAGTTTTAAGGGGTGCTGTAAAGTTGCTAGTGTAAGATTTCTCCATTTTTTAAAAAATGTTAACACTTAGTGTTCTGTGTATTTAACTTCTTTCTTAATTTCCTTCTTGACCCATTTTTTTATTCAGTAGAGAATTGTTCAGTTTCTATGTACCCTATGAGTTTGTAGGCTTTTTGTTGTTCCTTTTGTTGCTGAAGTCCAGTTTTAATCTGTGGTAGTCAGATTGGATGCAGGGTGTTACTTCAATTTTCTTGTATCTGTCGAGACTCGCTTTGTGATTGAGCGTGTGGTCAATTTTGGAGAAAGTTTCTTAAGGTGTTGAGAAGAAGGCATATTCTTTTGTGTTTGGGTGAAATGTTCTGTAAATATCTGTTAGGGCCATTTGGATTATGTCTGCCAGCTCCGATGTTAGTTTGGTTTTTGTCTGCATGACCTATCTTTTGGTGACAATGCAGTATTGAAGCCAACCAATATCCATGTGTGATTGCCAATATGTGATTTAAGCTGTTGTAATGTTTATTTTATAAACTTGGATGCCCTTTTGTTTGGGGCATAGATGTTAGGAATTGCAATATCCTCTTGGTGGGTTTTTCCTGTGGTGAGTATGTAGTGTCCTTCCCAGTCTCTTATAATTAGTTTGCTCTGAAGTCTATTTTGTCAAATGTTAAAATAGCTACACTACATTCTTCTTGGGTCCATTTGCTTGGAATATATTTTTACTTTGAGCTGAAGTCTATTAAGGTATGCTTCTTGGATGCAGCAGCAGAGGATGTTTTCTCATCCATTAATCTGCATGTTTTTATTGGGGAATTGAGACCATCGATGTTGAGAGATATCAATGAGCAGGGTTGATTCCAGTTATTTTGTTGCTGTTGTGGTGGTGGTGATGTACGATTTTTAGTATGTTTATCCTATATTATATGTCTAATATACACTCTTTAAGCGTTTCTCTGCCATTTGATATTCCTTTATTGAGAATTCTCTGTTTAGCTCCGTCCCCCATTTTTTAATTGGATTACTTGAGTTTCTGGGTACAGTATGTTTTTAGGTATTGAGAGCTGACAGTTGGAAATGGGGATGGGATAGAGAGGTAGGAGCTGAGGGTTCCATGGGAGAGAGTAAAGCAGGGTGGCCCACCAATATCTTTTTATTGCCCTTGGAATGGGGGCAGAGAGAACTGAGACCACAGTAGTTACTCCGCTACAGAGCTGAGGATGAGACTTGGGAATTGGGTTTGGGGGTGAGTGAGAAGTGACCTGCATGAAATATATGTATTAATATTAATTATTTATTTTTATGTAAGAGTTGACCCCAACTCTGGGGAGTCATAGTTAAAGGCAAGAATATTTTCTGTGGGAAACATCTGAGAACCTCATGAAACCTAGCTTAGAAAAATGGTTAAATTAATTGTGTATTGTCAATACTCAGTGATAGTATACTGATGTTTAAAAGGATGAATTGAGACTTAAAAGATTATTAATTTTGATATTTAAAGTTATATATTTGGTAAGAAAAACAAGCTGAAAATGATTATGTGTAATATCTTTTTATTGATAGTAACTGAAAAACATAACTTTTCTGGCTTGTCAAAAATTTTCAAGGAGCACCGAGAGAAACAGGGAAGGGGATTATAGTTACCAAGCAGGCATGGGATTGAAGGGGGAGAGATTAGGAGTACATTTGTTATACAGTTCCTAATTGGTGATCCACTGCAGTGAATCTACTCTTTTTGAAATAAATGAAACAGATAAATAAGTGGAAAGCAGAAGCCGTACAAAAGGCCCCAGGTATAATTTTTATTTTATACAAATTAGTCTTCTGAGACCTCATTAGAGTTTCAGTCCTTAAAGCATGACGGACGAAGTGAAACAGGCAGGGCTTTTAGCTGGCCCCCTGGTGAGGATGTTTAACGTCACCCAGGTGAAACCTCTGAGTGATGGCTGAATAAAACACAGTGGCCCCTGAAGTGTGGCATCATATCCCACGGAAAGAAAAATCTGAGGTCTCTGGTAGTTTGTCCTTCAGTTTGGCAGCAGTGGTATATGCGTACTAACAAGGGCGGCTAGTTCCAGAACGGGGAACTTGGTGCCACACTCAAATATATCGCCAGCAAGAATAGTGCAGTGTAAGTGTGACCAACAAGAACTAAAGCCATTTGTGTGGAAATAAAAAAGTCTCCAGCTGTCCAAATATCACAGTTAAGCCTATTGTGAAAAGAATGTGCAGTAGTGACTAAGAAAAACTTTTTTAAAATTTAATTTAATTTTTTTATTATTAGTTACATTTTATTAACTCTGTATCCCAGCTGTATCCTGCTCCCTCATTCCCTACCAATTCCACCCTCCCTCCCTCATCTCCTCCCTGCCCCTTTGCAAGTCCACTGATTGGGGAGGACCTCCTCCCCATTCATCGGAGCCTGTTTTATCAGGTATCTTCAGGACTGACTGCAAAGTCCTCCTCTGTGACCTAGCAGGACTACTCCTCCCTTGGGGGGTGGGGAGGTCAAAGAGCCTGCCATTGAGATCCTGTCAGAAATAGTCCCTGTTCCCCTTACTATGGGAAACTAATTGGTGACTGAGCTACCATAGGCTTCATTCGAGCAGAGGTTCTAGGTTATATCCATACATGGTCCGTGGTAGAGTGTCAGTCTCAGAAAAGACCCCTGTGCCCAGATATATTTGGTCCTTGTGGAGCTCCTATCCTTTCCATGTCATACTAACTCTCCCTTCTTTCATATGATTCCCTGCACTCTGCTGAAGGTTTGGTTATGAATCTTCGTATCTGCTTTGACACACTGCTAGGTAAAGTCTTTGAGAGGTCTTCTGTGGTAGGCTCCTGTCCTACATCCAATGCACATCCCATTGTCTTTCTAAGTGAGGACCCTGAGATTTCACCTTATACCCATCAGAATGGCTAAGATCAAAAACTCAAATGACAACACATGCTGGAGAGGTTGTGGAGAAAGGGAAACCCTCTTCCACTGCTGGTGGGAATGTAAACTGGTACAACCACTTTGGAAGTCATTCTGGCGCTTTCTCAGACAATTAAGAGTAGTGCTTCCTCAAGACCCAGCTATACCACTGCTAGGTATGTACCCAAAATTTGCTCAAATACACAACAAGGACATTTGCTCAACCATGTTTGTAGCAGCTTTATTTATAATAGCCAGAACCTGGAAACAACGCAGATGTCCATCAACGGAGAAATGGATACAGAAATTGTGGTATTTTTACACAATGGAATACTACTCAACAACCGAAAACGAGGAAATAATGAAATTTGCAGGCAAATGGTGGGATCTAGAAAAGATCATTCTGAGTGAAGTATCCCAGAAGGAGAAAGACAAACACGGTATATACTCGCTTATATAGACCTATAAGATATGATAAACATAATGAAAGCTATACACCTAAAGAAGATAAACAAGAAAGAGGACACGGAGTAAGGTGATCAATGCTCACTTAGAAAGACTAAGGAAGACTTTAAGCAGAAACACAACAGAGTTTCTTAGAGATGACATCAGCGTTAGTCATTGTTTGTTTTGAGGATACTCTGACCTTTGCTATGTAGTGGGTGTGCAAATCACTTCAGGAAAAAACAACTGATTTGACATTTTTAAAGTTATGAGAAGTTTTGATACACCTCCACATATTTTTGGTGTTATTTTCATGAACCAAAAATATAGTGCCATTATCCTTCGATGGAAAAGTTTCTATTTAGGAGGGCGCTATGATGTATACAGATTGTAAGGAAAAATTCCTTTGGATGGGGCTTGTCAAATGGAAGGGGGCACCAGTCTAGCTTTTAGAAGGTAATAGATTTCCTTTTTTTATTTTAATTTTAATTTTTTTCTTCACAATTTATTCACTATATATCCCAAATGAAGCACCCTCCCTCCCTCTTCCCCTCATCCCGTTCCCCTAGTCCACTGAAAGGGGGATTTCTCCACTATTGCCATCTGCTTAACTACTGTTGCTGTACATTTGTGCATACGCCTCTGCATGTGTGCCTGTGTTGTGTGTGTGTGTGTGTGTGTGTGTGTGTGTGTGACGACCTCGGCCATTCCTCAGGGACCATCGACTTCGTTTTTTGAAACAGGTCTCTCACTAGCCTGGGGCCCCTACCCAGGAAGCTGCCTGTCTCTAATTCCCAGAGCTAGAATTAGAAGAGTGCCATCACGCCCAGTTCTATCATGTGGTCCTGGGGATGGAACACAGATTCTCATCCTGCCAACACAAGCCCTGTCGATTGAGTCCTCTGCCCAGCCTCACTGAAAACACCGCTCTCCTGTTTTACTTTGCAGAGTAGCGATGCACATGTTCTAGAATATTGCAATTTCTACCTACAAAGCATACTGCTTTTTTTTCTTTGTAATCAATGCTTTTGATATGCTTCTGAAATGTAAATGCACCAACAATGAACTTCATAAGGAAATTATCCTGATGGTGTAGGAATTGGGGCTCAGGAGGAGTTGGCTTCTATCAAGCTGGAATCATTGTTTGAAGCGGTTTGCATGTTGCGCAGTGCGGAAGGCTGCAGGCCAGTGCACACGTACAAACAGCCTCAGACATCAGAGACCACTGCAGGGGCTGCAGGGATCCTCCATAGGGAGGGTCTGGCCCTCAGACAGCAAGTCCAGATGCTACGCAGATGTGAGAGGGACTTCTGTGGAGGTAAGAGACAAGCAGGGATTTGATCCTGTATGCTGAAACACCTCTGATTTGCTCAGTCGGAGATTAGATGAACACCCATAAAGAACACATTTATACTCTCCAATTCAGAAGAGATAGAACTGGTTTCCACACGCTATTTCTCCAAAGTTCTCCTCAGAAGAAATCAATTTACATAATACTTTTAGAAATGTCACCACCCAGGTGGTTATGAAATAGACAGTCACAATGCCGTTTGAGATAAGGATAGGTTGCTTGGCGCATCCAAGAGAATACCATGTCAGGCAAACTGGCATGTTTTGAGGAGGCCTCCTGTCTTTTCGACAATTCTTTCCTACCTCGAACAACAGCTGACAATCACTGCTCATTATTTACCTCATCATCATTGACAAAACTTGTATCTTGATGGAACAAATAATTGCCTGGCTGTTAAGGCCTTTATTTTCCTGACTATTATAAAACCATTTGATATTGTTCATCGAATTCAAATTCTGTTTCTTATGGCTTCCACAGACTGGGGCAATATTAGCTTCTTCTTGTCTTTTTGCAGTTTTTTCTCTTTCACCTTCCCCTCTGTGGGTCCCTCCAAATGGTCGTCGACTCTGGGGTGTGCTAGAGACAAATGTGGAGCAGTGGAAGAGAATGAGTGTGGAGTAGTGGAAGAGAATGGGTATTCAGTTAGAAGGGTTCAGATCTTTCAAATTCTGTCTTGGAAGTGGGAGGAGGGGAGTGCAGGAGAGGAGAAAGGAGAGAAGGAAAGAGTCAACCAGCACTTTCTCTCCAAGTTGCCAGGGTATGGCAGTAATGGATCTATCACCCTGTCAAAGTGACCTCTCTCACCCCAGCTACAGCTCAGGGTCCAGGGTGGTTCCGAGATAAAAATGGTCCATCATTTTTTTTTTCTGATTATTGTTAATTTTTCACCTGAAACTTTCAGTGAGGTCCCTAAATGTCTTCATCTAACAGTCTATTAGGAAAACAGTAGCTCCAGGTCAGTAGAAAAAGCTACTGCAGTGGGCTGATTGAAAGCAGGACCGGCTCATCTCCGAAGAAGAACGTGGCCCTCAAGAGTCGCCTTGATTCTTCAAGATACTTATTGGCTTTGCTTTTAAGCCCCTGTATAAGAGAAAACTTGATGACACTGCCTAATTTACTCTGTGTTTCCGAAGTTTGGCATAAAAATGTCCTTCACATAGAGTATGACAGTCCTGAAGAACATGGAAGACTATTCCAGGGATCTGGGAGAAATGTTTTGTTGGCAACATTGAAATGTTTTTTGAACCTCAATGCTTTGGTGCATTTTTAAATTTGTGGAACATTTACAATAATTTTATACAGAATTCTTGCCCATCCCATTAAGTTCTTGCATTTAATTTTATTTTGTGTTATTTGGGATTGAACCCAGGACCTCATGAATGCTTAATCAGTGCTGATCCACTGAGCCGTATTCTCATCCCTCTTCAGATTCTTTAATGGTTAGCATTTTGCAGTATTTGAATTTTCTCTTTTTTATATACATACATAGATTTATATATACACACATAGGAAGGTGTGAACTTCTGTTATGAAAACATTCACTTCACATTGGTAGCGTAAAATCACTTTGGTTGGAGGATTGACACAACAAAAATAAGCCTATACCATGTACTGGGGCTTTTAGATTTTTCTTCCACAGAGATCATTTGTTAATACTTCATCACCATTAGCCCTAAGTGTTATGTAACTTTGAACATAACATCTCTGAACACAATTTACTGGAAAGACAATATAAGAAATACTGGTCATTATGTAATCCAACTTTATCTAGATTTCATCAGCAATCTCAAAATCTTTTATAGCCTCTTCCATTATTTGCTTTTCTGACCTTGATGCTTTGGAGACACAGAGAACAGTGCTGTGTAGGATGCCCTTTGGTTGCAGTTTGCCAGCATTTGCCCGATATGCTTTGTCTGGCACGACTATAATTTAAGGGACATCATGTCCTCACTGACTGATATTAGGAGATGCACACTGTTTGTTCTAATATTTGTGATGCGATTAACTTTGATCACTTAGCTAAAGGATTGTGTGCTGAGTTTCCTCACAGTAAACTATGTTTCCGCCCGTGATTAACCATTTCAAAGCTGAGCGAGCATGACCACATTGGCCCATACTACCAGACACATATCCTGGGAAGCAGACATGGGGATCCCAGGCAAACAGGCTAGTAGAGCTCAGCCAGAACTGGTGGGCTCTGGGTCCAGTGAGAAGCCGTGCCTCGGTATATAAAGCAGAGAGTGACAGAGGAAACTTCCCAGCATGAGCCTCTGGTCAGCAGACACACACCCACACATGTGTGCCTACAGGTGTGACAGACACAACAACATGTGCACACACAGCACACATACACACATATAGAAAGGAACAAAGATGTTCCCTGTATTGTCTCTGGGCACCTGGAAATCTTCCTTTGGCAACACTAGAGAAGTCTTATCTATAAAATTCAGACACTCTTCTACCCTCCTGGAGAGGGGAGGCAGGAGATTAGACAGATACGGCACTAATGTTTACTAAGTGCTTTGAGTATAATGGGGCCTTGGCACAAGACAGGTCCCATGAACTTTCCCATGAGAAATGTTCCATCATTAATCTTACAGTTGACGGTGAGGATGGTCCTGAGACAGGAAAGGTTAACTAATTCACCCTTGCAGGTAAATGGCAGTGCCACAATTTAAACCAAGGAGTTTGATCCCAGAGCCCATGACCTTTGAAATGTGATCTTACCTGATTTCTCCCTCAAATAAATTATCTCCTATTAGATTTATTTTACCTACTTGCCAGATATTGAATAATAGACAGTCACAAACACATTAGCGATCAGAGAAGGGAGCCAGATTTAGAGTTCTTTGGGCCCATTTGCCACATTCTGTCAGTCTTTCTGCTTCTCCAAACCAGCTTTGATGTCTCTTCTTGGTTTATCATCTACAGTCTGTCTCCTTGACCTTGCTATGGAAGAAGTATGATTATGCATTCCATATGTATAACAGCATCGCTGGTTTCCACTCATTTCTCTCCAGTTATGACAAGCAAAGGTGTCCCCAGACATGTCCTGACCCAATCCCCATTGAGGGCATCCTCTCCCTATGCTGAGGAATCACTCTGTGCTTGCTGAGTTAGCCAGCACCATTGGCAGCTGGGTAGTTCTGCCCTGAGTGGGCACTTTTGTGATCTTAAGCAAGTCACAGCCATTCTGAGCCTAATTTTCTTTGCAGTTAAATGAACTCTGTTTTCTGAATCTAATACACATTCATAGCATGCATCAAAATAAGAGAGCAATTCAAAAGTTTTAGCTCTCTCCTCCAGCTGTTTGGAAAACCTGGTGGGCACTGAACTAAAACAAATCTCACAAATGCATTGCAGGCAGAGCCAGGCAGAGAGCAGATATGGAACTGGCTTATGAAAGACATCAAACTGTAGAGAGAGCCACAGACAGCTGAAGTACAAGCCCTGATCAGAAGACTCTGAGTCACACTTTATAAGATCTATTTCAGCTGCAGAGTGCCGTTTTCCTGCTGGCTGAAACACTCCTTGGTGCTTTGTCCTAGGAAAGCCTCCTCAGTGTTTAGGCACCTAATGTGAAAAGGTCTAGGAACTTAACACACTAATAGTCCTAAAAACGACATTAAAGCATGATCAATCCAATAGCTCTTGTTGTGGTCACAGGAGTACTGATAATATTTTTCAGCACTTAGATGGGAATTGTAGATAGGAGTAAGTTTAGTGCTCACCTCTCATCAACGTAGCTTTCTTTTGCAGCAGAGGAAGGCCATTACACAGAGATCCACATCCAGTGAAAACTCAGAGAACAACTGACTGTGCAGTGCCCATTCCCAACTGATACATCTGTGGCCCAGCTTCTGAGTACAAGGCTCGGGGTACACGGAATAGGGGGCAGAAAGACTGTAAGAGCCGCCAGACCAGGAAGTCTGCTGGGAGACCGTGCCTTCTAGCTAGGACAGTGAAGCTATGCCCATGACATATGAACAACAGGCTAGAACTAGTACAACATCAGGAGACATTCCAGTGTAGATGGGGGAAAAAAATCTCCCAGGCCCCACCCCTAGATGAAGATCTACAAGCAATTTACAATGGCGGAGAGAGGAAGAAATTAGTCTTGGCTAGGGATGAGCTCCTTGATTGGTTACCAAATGTCAGTCCAAGAGATATTTGCATGTAAACAACACTGAATAGGTTCATCAGGTCATTGTTGTATGTTTATTCAGTGATATGTGTGTGACACAGTGTTAAAGAGGAGGCTGTTAATTTGGAGGGGTCTTGTGTGGAGTAGGAGAGAAGAAAGGGAGTGAGAGATGATGTAATTATATTTTAATTAATTTACAAAAGGACTGTAAATAAAATCCCATCGAGCATGTATGCATGCATTCAGTTATCTCAGCAACTGGTTTATTTAGTGCTTGTCTTTTGCCTCCTTCATCTGTGTTGTTTGATGCTGGCAGCTAAATGCCAGGGAAATCACAGCACACCCAAACAGCCTGTTTCAATTTTGTGAACACAGTTTCATTTTTTTACCATCAGCTGGGCAGTGTCCTATTTGCATCTGGTGGGAAGGGACAAGAGAAGGGACACAGTAACACCCTGAGCAGAAGCCTTCAGAGTGACCTCTGACTGCGTTGGCTCAAGAGTTAATTTCAGACAGCCCTTAAAATCTGATATGGCAAATTTCTCTCTGTAAAAAAAGGGCAATATCCTGAGGCAAGCAATTATCTGCTGAAATGAAAACAGAAAGACAAGCCACAGGATAACAGTACAAACCTCAAAGAACAGAAAAATTTATCAGCGGTAATTTTAAAATAAAATATAGAAAATTAATCTCAAGCTCCTCTAAGATTTTTCTTTCAATTTATTTCTCTTCTTGGGTAAACATTCAGCCAGTCTGTTGTGGGCGATTTCACCAGTGATGTGGAAAATGAGCAAACCTGTCTCCTGCTCCACAGTTATCAGGGCAAATTGAGAGAGACCCACAACGGGAGCCTCAGTGTGCTCACTCTCAATGACTGTTCTTCCTGGACATGAAAGCCCTAAGAGGACACGGGTAAGAAAGAGATGACTAATCATAGGTAATTGCCATAAATTGGAGGCGCACACAAGTGTAGCACAGATAATTACTTCTGGGGACTTGATTGCCATCAACTTGGAATCCAAGAGTGGGTACCAATGAGGTTAGTTTTTTCTATACAAGAACAATGCCTGATAACTTGGGTCAGTGATCGCTGATAGTTGTAGTGGAAGGCCAGAGAAAGGGGACTGCACTGTTCCATCCAGAAATTCACTGAACTTTAGAAGGCCCCTTAGAGATCTCTTAGTGAGCATCTATGCCAGAGTCCCATTCACCCCAGTCTCCTGATTCCTTCCTGGGGTTTTCTGTGCTTCTTTTGGGTGGTTCTCACTGAAGACAAGTTGCCTCTTCGGATGGACATGCAGTTGGAATTAAGAACCTGATACCTATCTGTCATTCACAATGCTAAGACTGACAGGTGGTCCAGACCCTTCCACTGTGTCTGTCTGTCTGGATTATTACCCAGGGCCAGAGGAGTGAACCTGGAGAGGCCTTCTGAAGGATGCCAGTCTTACTGTGTGATGCCTCATCTTAAAATGATCTATCATATACCAAATACCTAAGCAAGTTTCCAAATATGAATGTCGCTGGGCCCTTGCTCTGATTTTTCCTTCCCTCTCTGCTGTCTTTATTTTTGTAAGCTTCATTGGAAGAATTCAGATGGGCAGGGTGTAGGTGGTAGACAGCAAGGTGGATTTGAAACACTAAACAGTGTGTGTGTGTGTGTGTGTGTGTGTGTGTGTGTGTGTGTGTGTGTTTGTATGTGTGTGAGGGAGAGGAGGGGTGAGACCAGTGTTCCTAGCCAGGCTTTATGCTATTTTTCTAAAAGGGACAGCTTTCCTGAGGGGTGTTTTTCTGTCCAAGTGATTGACAAGCCTATTTGCATTAATTCTTCTGGGAGGTGACAATGGTATGTTTTTTTTTTTTAATTTTATTTATTTATTTTACAGGAAGCTGTTTGTTTGCTAGCTAATAATCTTCTGTTCTTCCTAGTGGGTCACCAAGCCCACATCTCCAGTGGGATCCAGAGTTTCTGTAGATTTTATTCCTTTATAAGCTTCTGATTATGAGTAAGAGATCTGTCCTCAATGCCCTTCCAAACTGCTAGCCTTTGGCCAGCTGCCTAAAGGAGACACACACACCACCATTAAGCCCAAGAGTCCTGTCTGGAGTAATGTTTTGCAGTCATGGATGTGCAAGTGTGGCCTGATTACGCTCCACACACAGCTATCACTAGAACCTGTTCAGAGAAAACAAAATATAACCCCACTTTTATGTTATTAATGAAACAGACATTAAGTAGGTAGTATAAGCACCCTGCCTGAAAAATCGCAGAGATGAAAAATCTTTCTTAGCAGGAATCTTTCTATTTTTCTTTAAAAGTTTATTTATTTTTTATTAATCACAGTTTATTCACTTTGTATCCCAGCTGTAACACCGTTCCTTGTCCCCTCCCAATCCCACTCTCCTTCCCTCATCTCCATGCCCATCCCCAAGTCCACTGATAGGGGAAGTCCTCCTCCCCTTCCCTTTGACCCTGCTCAATTCCAAAACACAAGCACCATTTGCCAGCATCTGGGAATGAATGATGCAGGTGGGCAATTGTGAAACTCTCTTCATTAGTATGGAATTAATTGCATAGATTTGATGCCTTGTATCATTTGTGATTTTGGTTGATTCTGAGTTCTGCTCTTTACTATGTTGAAGTAATATGAGAGATGAACTCATCTTTTTGCTTATTTGTTAGAATTAAAGAAAAAAAAAACAACCAAAAACTAAAACCAGAGAACCCAAGGAACAATACCGCCCCTCCCCGGCCCCCACAAAACACGTACATATAACCTGGTATTTAATTAGTTCCCTTTTGTCAGGTCAATTAACTTGGAAAGATTCCATCACCAGAGACTGATCTCTGCCGTTTTGAAGGTCTCTATGTACAGCAGTGCCAGAGTGACTTTGGTGGTGTGGCTCACTGGGTTATTTTATATTTAGCACTGCAGTAGGCTTTTCTTCTTTCCCCTTTTAAATCGTATGAGATTTGGGATGACTCAGGCTGCTGCCTCCTTCTGCAGGCTGGTTCCACTGAGATCAGAAACTCTTACTCAGAAGTGAAAATCTGCCTGTGTTCAGCTCATTATATTTGCTTACAGGGTCAGCCTCACCCACGGGGAAAGCTGGAAGCCACTGACGAAATGATCCAGGAACTAAAAGAAAACTCCCTCGGCTAAAGCCAGCAAGAACACTGTTTTGACTTGGTCATTTAAAAAATTATACTGCAGGCTGGGGAGATGACTCCTTGGGTAAAGGGCTTGCTGTGCAAGCGTGAGTGAGGATTTAGTTCACATCACCATGACCTGTGTAAGAGCTAGAGGTGCAGCATGAGCGTCCGTAACCTCAGCCTTCCCATGGGGACGTGGAAGGAGGGATCAGGAGAGTCTCCAGATGCTTGCAGGCCATGTAGCCTGCTGTAGGGGCAGGGATGGAGGGAGAGGGTATAAGGAGAGAGGACTGGGATTGGGAAAACAAAAAGACTGTCTCAAGTACATTTGAAAGGCAAGCATCAAACCTGGAGGTTACCCTCTTCTACACATGCTTTGGCATATCGGTGCCCACATTCACACACACACACACACACACACACACACACACACACACACAGTCACACACATACAGCAACTCTAAAATTTAGTTTCTTCACCTTTTAGTGGGGTTAAAGTCTAATGATTGAAGCCATGTAATTACCATGACTGCTTGTGTGTGGTCATCCTTAGAAAGGCAGAGCTCTGAAGTCTTCTGGAAACATCTCTCATTAAGCCTCAGTGGTCTTTTACTGATCCTTGTGAGTTTACTCATGCATTCTTTCAGCACAGTGGCAGTGCACAGGACCAAGGTGTGAAGTTTCCATCCAGAGGGCAGTTGGATGCTTGCCACTGTGGCCATGCTTCTTCACAGTGAAGAACAGCAAGTGGTAAGAAAGATAGAGGCTCCCAGGGTCCACGGAGTCAACCTTTGATGTGGGAAGGTCAGAGGGAGGTTGGAATCTACATCTTACAATAGGCTAAAATCAGGAAAAGTCCAGAGAACATTCCTGGGACTGCAGAGAGCTGTGTGGACACAAAGTGGAAACCGTATAGAGGCAGAGTTTTGTATTGTTTCCTGAAGAAACTTTTAGGGAGCTTGAGACAGGTAAAATCATGCCATTGTCTTTAATGCAGAAAAGGATTTCAGGACAATGAAATATGAAGCCGAGTAAGAATATATTAAGAGACATTTAAGAATAGGTTTTAACTTTGAGAGTGGTCATGGTTAATTTTTCAATGAGTCACTGTCTAGAGCTCCTTGAGAAAAAGCCTCAGTGAGGGGTTGTGGGATCAGATTTGCCTGTGGGCATCTGTGGGGCACTGTCCTAAGTGATGTGGGAAGACTCAGCCATTGTGGGTGGCACCATTCCCTGCGTTTTGAGTCCTTGATTTTGGAGGCAGAAAACTGAGTATAAGGCATACATATATTTATTCTCTTGACTTCCCTGGAACTGTCAGCTAAAAGAATCCCATTATCCCCTAACCTGACTTTGGCCAGATGTTTTATCACAGTGATAGAAATGGAGCCAGGACAAGCATTAAGAGGAAGAAATACCTAGGCAGGAGTTGAGGAAGCCATACCAAAGAGCCAGAGTCCAGACTTCTCTAGGAAGAAGGGTCATTGGGTCTAAGGGTCTAAGGGTCATTGCCTATAGAATTCTGGAGACTTTTGGAATTTAGTGGTTCAGTGGACCTTCTCTAGCTTTCCGTTTTCTATGGCAAGAACTGATATTACAGGGTGGCTGTGGAGGTGCCTTGGGTGATACTATGATCTGGTATGTTAAGACCAGGAACCAGGAGGGTTGCACAAGAGAAGATGGACATGTCCTTTAACTGGTGAGGGGCCCTAAGAACGGCACATTTCCAGCTGGGAAGGGAGAAAGGCCTTCAGCAAGACATTGTTAATTATGTTAGAATTCCTGATTCCCCTCTGGAGAGATGCTTCCACCAGGATGGAGTACAGCACTATTTTCCTTCCCATGCTCCCTAACTTCTTTTCATTTCATCTGGCTTTAGAACTAGGTAAATCAAACCCTAGTCCCAGGGACTGGGGTTGTCAAGGGTTTTAAGGATCAGTTTCCTCCTGAAGCCATGGCTTCTGAGGTCGCTGAAAGATTGCCTTGCAATGTGGAATGGCCTCAGCTCACTGAGCTGAGGGATGGCGGCTTGCTGGGAGAAGGAGCCAGCCACCTGCTAAGGTGGACAGTGGCCACACCAGCTTTGGCCACAAATTTGCCCTTATTCAGTGTCTAGAAACCAGATCCAAGGATTTATATGAACTCAATCATATTCTCTGAACTAGAGATCACCTCCTGCCATAATTTAAGCCATAATTTCCTTCTTTTTGAACGGAAATTAAAGGTGCTCCTCTGTGTTCACAGAGTTAAGGATTGATTGAAAGTTTTCAGCCTCAGTAACCACTGGCCTTCAGACAATGGCCTGATTAGGAAACAATTTTGCTTCTTGCAGGGATCTTGAATGTGAGGCTGATTTCAGTGGTGACTCCAGATACAAACCCAAATTCATAGTTGGTCAGAGAAGAAAACAAACAGAAAACCCCAAATCATAATTAATAACCATAAGAATTAGGACGATGATTTCCAATTATCAAATGTTTGATGTTGAGATCAGTCAGGCTGACAGGTGGGCACATCTGTGGGAGATTGTCATGATTGTAATAATTCATGTGAAATCACTGTCATGTATATATATACACACATGTATATACATATATATGTATACTGTACTAAGTAAGACATGCTATGTGAGCATGTGTCTGTCTGTGTTGTGTATACACATACATGTAGCAGAATTTCTTTTTAGTTGTGAGCTTTTCTGAGAAGAGCCTATTTTGTCTTTGAGGACAGAGCCTTGGGTGTAATCCTGGCACAGAATCACCAAAACATGATTAAATTAAACATGCCCTTTAACTAGTTTAGGAGTAGTTAATGAGTGAACATACAGAATAGTGTATGTGCCTGGGACCATCCTAAGTAATCTATATCTATATCTCTCTCTATGTATAGATAGATACACACATACAGATCCATATGTAAATGCATTTTAGTGGCACAAAAAATACTCCAAAGCCAGTGCTGTTAGCGTTGTCTATTACAGTCAAAGGATCAGAAGCACAGAGAGGTCACGTGGTATGATCAACGTTGTATGGTCACTGCAGTGGTGGGACTTCAGATTTTAACCGCTTCCCTAACACAGCAATGGAGAATTTGATGCTGGAGAAATGCTGAAAAGTCTGAAGGGGACTCTTGCAGCAATCAAAGCCAGCCAATTTATGAGACTCCATATGAATAAGAATTAGCTCAGGGCTGTCTATTACTTTCCCTTGTGAAAACATGTAGATGTCAGATATGGCTCAATTTAAAATATGACCTGTGGGTCAGGCACATAATTCATTGTAGCGGCCCTGGGGTGGTGCTGCAGAAGTGGGCACTCAGCTGGCATAGCAGCTGAGACCGTGGTGGAGGCAGACAGTACGGCTGCGGATAGAAGTCCCAAGGATCGCCGAAGATGGTGAGGGCTCGGAGTGCTGGCAGCTTCGCTAAGTGATGTATAATCTTTGGGCCATTTGATTGCCGAAATATCAAGAAGTCAATGCATTTAACTCTTTTTAAATGAGGAAACTGAGACTCGGAAGAGGAGTTAAGACACTCGATAAAATTAATTCATAGTTAGCAACATAGCCGGGACTCAAATGTAGTTCTTTGTTCTGTCTGACTTTAAAGCCCAAGAGTTTCTTCCTTCCTCTATCCTCCCATCTCTCTCTCTCTTTCTCTCTCTCTCTCTCACACACACCACACACACACACACACACCCAGACATGTTCTTTGTTCTATTTGACTTTAAAGCCCAAGAGTGTTTCTCCCTCCCTCCCTCCTTCCTCCTCTTTTCCTCCCCCTTTTTCTCCCTCAAGTTTTCTCTATCTCTCTGTCTCTGACTCTTTTACATATACATATTGAAGTTAAATGGTTGCAATTCCACTCGGCACATTTTGATAGATTTTAGAAGGAATCTGAGGGAATCTGAGTGTAACAGTCAGTGAAGTTTTTCATTGCAAGCAAGACTTGGTAGACACAATTCATCTATGGTTCCAAACTTACCTCAGGTGCATTTTAAAGTGGTTAATCTTTAATTGTTTTTTTTTTTTTTTTTCTTATAGACCTGTTACAGCTGGATAAAAACTGTCTCTGTGGTGGTCATTATTGTCACTTTGATACGATCTAGAATCATATAGGAGACAAACTTTTGGGTATGAGAATTGATTTGAAAGTTTCTAGATTGAGTTTACTGAGGGAGATGGCATGCTAAATGCAGGTAGCGCCTGGGATCCTGGGCTGAACCGGGGAGAAGAAAGGGAGCTAAGTGAAAGTATTCATCTCTCCCTGCTTTCTGATTGTGGCCATCACGTGACGTGCTGTCTCATGTTACTGCTAGCATGGCAGATGGTACTCTCAAACGGTGAGCCAACGTAAACTCTTTGTTCTTTCTAAAAAGTTTTTTTTTTTTATTTTACTTAAAGTTTCTTCACACAATATATTTTGATCAGGTTTACTTCTACCCAACTTTCCCAGAAGCTCTTCTCCTCTCTTACCCACCCAATTTCATGTTCTCTGTCTTTCAAAATAATAATAATAATAAACAAACAAGAAACCAGTAAGACAAAAATAAAAAAAATAATTAAAAACGAAGAAAAAAAAAAGCTTTTAAAAAATCATGGGGTTTGTTTTATGCTGATCTACTATTTCAGAGCATTGGAGAAAATTGTTTTTCCCTTTGCCAGCAAGTATCAATTGTATGTAGCTTCTTGGCTAGTGGGAAGACCCCATGTTTGCTCTCCTGCTTCAGTCCCAGGACCATTCCTGGCTCGAACCTTTGCTGGTCTTGTGCATGCTTTCACAGTCTCTGTGAGTTCATTTGTATACTAGCCCTGTTGTATGTGGAAGACAATTTCATTTGAGTCATCTATAGCTTTTGGTTCTTAAAATCTTCATGCATCTTTTTTTATTAGATCCCTTTACCTTGGGGGGGGAAATGTACCCTTCATTTCTTAGGATGCTTTTGCCATGTATTTTTGTACTAGCAATGAGAAAATGAAAAATTGTGGCCCCTCATGGGCTCACGTGTTTGACCACTTACTTGTCCTTCAGTGTCCCTCACGTGTTATTGTGAACGTTGTGGAGCTGTCAGTATATGGGACCTAGCTGGTAGAAGCAGATGCCACTAGGGATGAGCCTGAGGGTCATACTTTGCTTCTTGTTTTATGATTGGTTATATATATATATATATATATATATATATATATATATATATATATATTTTAAACTTTGTCCCTTGTAAACAAGATGCGGTTGTATAAGCTCCTATTGCCGCTGATGGAGAGCCCCAAGTTGCCATGCCTTCCCTGCCACGTTGGATGGTAGCCAAATATTGAAAGTGTTCAGTGTCTGAGCTTTAGAAAGCCTGGTCTCATGGAGAGCAAACTTCATGCCTCTCCATGGGGCAGCTCAGTAACATAAACACACAGAGAAAGAGAATCTGGTGCAAGTTGGAAGGTAAAGACTGAACTTGGTTGCTGACATAACTCATTAAGGATCTGTTAGTTCAGAAATTATGTAGAAACCTTCTTGATTATTGCATATATTCTTGATTTGTTTTAGTACTGGAGATTGAACCTAGGGCTCCATGAATTTGAGGCAATCACTCTATAACCTAGCCACCGCTGTTACCTCCTTCTCTTGATGATGTATGCAGAAATTGAAAGAGTTCCTGGTGAGACTGTCCAGCCAAACTGACTCTACCAGCCTCTCTCTTTTTTCCCCTTGCTTTGACTAGATACCTAGGCTAAAATCATGAAAGGGAGGAAGGGATTATTTGAGTTTACACTTCAGAAGAATATGATCCGTCATCAGGGTGGTAGGAGCATGAGGTGACTGCACCAGCGTTTGGTAGGCAGGGAGATGAACAATGGCGCTTCATCCCCATCCAGAACCCCATCCCACAGGAGCGGTGCCACCCACATTCAAGACGCTTCTTCACTCCTCAGTGAACCCTCAGCATATACCTCGAGGTATCCAAAATACAGTCAAGTTGACTGTCAAGTCTAGTCAACCCACTAACTTAAGAATTTTTGCCTAGGCAACCTGGGTTTGTGCCCGCTGTCAATTATGAGGGCAGGCTGAAGAAAAACTAAAGCGTGCTGCCATCCTTTCCAATGGACAGGACTACAAATGTCACCTGGTGCTTATTTAGATGTACTCTATTGAATTTCAAGGCCATTCATTTTGGTGTCAGTTTCTGGTCAGGGGGCTGAAAATATGACTCCGTAACTCTTGGACTTAGATCAAAATAATACTTCAGAGGTTTACATCACATTGGTATGCATAACTCACTGAGCACTATGTCGATTCCCAGAGTTTGAAAGGGCTTGTATATTTAAGTCTAACTTGAAATCAAGAAAGGACTGACTTTGCATAATTTTTACATTATCACCTATATTCTCAAGTGCATGACCCCTCTCTGTGAAAATTCATAAAAGTTTGGTAATGTCTTCCTTAGGTATTCTACAGCATTCTCCTACCGTTTCAAATCAGGTGACTGGGCAGTCAGATGGTTGGGAGGATAATGGTGCTTGCCATAAAGTCTGACGACCTGAATTCAATAACCAGGACTGACATGGTAGAAGGAAATAACCGATTCTCACAAGCTGTCACCTGACCTCTATTTTGTGTGCTGTGGTATGTGCACGTGTGGGCTCACACAATCACAGTTAATGAATACATGTAAACATTTCTTTAGGATTACAATGTAAAATTAGGTGACTGCCATAAAATTAATTATTTAAAATTAATATACAAATATGATCCACTAGTTAGAATGAGGCATTTTGAATCGTGAATTTGATTAGCTTTCTATTGCTCCTCATTTTCTTTGCCTTTGTTTTTCCACAACGGAGGAGGGTCTACCAAAATAATAGCTTTCTAAGTCTTACGGCTTCACATCATAAAAATGTTACAACCAAACTATAGTGTTTATATGGTGTGATAAAATACCATCTGGGTGTCATGTTTCTTTTCATCTAAATATTTAATTGGCGAGCCAGTTTATGAGGGGCTGAAAACTGTGGGATTAGATTATTGCCGAGATTGCATGTGAGGAATGTCATGATGGTGGTGCCTACACAGACCCACCTTCAGAATGTTTGAATAGGCTTTTCCCACGTACATACTAATATCACAAAGGACTACAAAGAAAAAAGGGCGGGGTTTGGAGAGGTGGTTCAGCATGAAAGGGGCAAACATTGTTCTTGCTGAGGACTGACCTTCACTTTCCACTTCCCACATCAAGCAGCTTACAATTCCTTGTACCTTAGCTCCAGGGGCTACTGTGTCCTCTCTCTCCTTTAGTGGATTCAACAACTTAAGCATCTAAAACTCTCCATTCTCCAACAGTATTTTTTTTTAATGTAAAATTATATACTTTATCTGGCTACCATCATATCATCTTTGCTGTTAAGCTTTTTGAAAGGGAAGTAGAAAGCAAAGTACTTCTTTTGTCTCATTTCTTCATCCATTGACTAATGAGTTACAACATGGCTTTAATCCCATTCATTCTCCTGAGACGGTGGATTGTGGACCTTCAGGCCATAAAGCTGAATGACATGTTCTCCTTGCTTTTACGATGTTCTTTAACAGTGCTTATTGGCCCGCTTTGGTCACCTTCTCCCTTGGTATGTGTATTGCCCTTCTCTTGTCTAGAAGCTTGATGGTAACCTCATTTTACGGAGCTCAGTTTACTTGGCCTCTCTCTTAAACCTTGACGATGCTGGAGATTTTGTTTTTGCCTTTCAGCCATCACTCCAGTCACATTCTCAGTTAATCTCACCCTTCCCCTTATCAGCTCTAAAACTTTTACATATTTTTGTGTTTCATCTGAGAACTTTCTGTTGGATTACAGGCCTCTATAACTAGTCATTTAGAGAAATATCAAAACTATACATCTTGTTCATCCCTCCATTCACTTACCACTTTTTTTTTGTCTGTTTAACAAAATCGTAAATGTATCAAGCTCTTTTTTCTGACCCCGATGTAGTACTCATTTAACTATTATCTCTAAGATCAGTGGTTCTCAGCCTTCCTAGTGTTCTAATCCTTTAATATAGCTCATGTTGTGCTGACCCCCAGCAATCAAATTATTTTGTTGTTGCTTCACAAATGTAATTTTGCTACTGTTATGAAACATAATGTAAATATTTTTTGGAGATAGAGGTTAGCCAAGGGGGTCATGACCCACAGGTTCCCAGGTTGAGAAGTGCCTGTTCCATATGAGGCTTGGAAGTGCCATCTCCCTAGTTAAAATGTTTGAAAGCTTGGTGATTTACGTAATCCGTCTCTGTGCAATCCTGGCTATGTGTTTCCCCTGGGTGTGGATAACCTACACCGGGGGCTGAGGTTCTGCTGTAGACCACCACTTCAGTTCCAGCATGCACAGGAATCACCCTGAGATCTTGTTCAACTACAAATTTTGGTTAGTTAGGTCTGGTTGTAAGGCCCCATGTAATGGTAGATGCTTCGGTACATGAGTGAACTTTGAATTTTAAAGCTTTCAGTGGTGCTTCGGTAATATCACCAGCTCACCTGCACCTTTTACATATTATTTGGTGGAACATCTGAAACATTCAAATGTGGAATATAGGTTCTTTCATCCATGCGTTTAGACATTCACCTTTTACATAAATTAGAGATAAACCGATCCTTATTCTTTCACGTAGTGTGGAACCCTGTTATTAAGGTCAATGTCTGGCATTTCCAGATAGCCTCTGAGCTCTGAATATGATGCTGGGTTCCCTTTCTCAGTGGGGTTCACTCTGCGCCTGATCTGGGGAACCCCAGGTCCCCTAAGGAGCTTCACATAGCCCTCAGGGAACTTCACAGGCCTGACCCTTTCCTGATAAATCTATTCCACAAGCACTTGGAAATTCCTGGAGATACTCACCCTATGCTAATAAGATGTCTTTGTATCTCAGTTTTCAACCAATGACCTTTAACTATACCTAGAGATTCTCCCCCCACACAGGATAATTAAATACTGTTTTCCCCTTTATGATAGAACTGTTACTCTATGTAAATTGAGTATCTCCTACTATCTCTAGCCCCATCAAATCAAACACATCCACCCTCAAAATACCTCCCACTGCCCGAGCTTTATAATTCCCTGCTTCACACAAAATAAGGTTGGGAAGGCAGAATCATTTATTTCACTATGAACCTCTGTAACTCTTATTCTGGGGAAGAAAGGACTCCCCTTTTCTCTGAAGGCGACCACGAGCTTCTGGACTCCCTTCCTGTGGCCCCCACCCCTCTGGGCTTGGCTGCCAATCATGCTACCACTCAGCTGGCTGCCGGGAACTTCCGCCGTTTACTAGTGTGTCAGCATGGATCGCTGCCACCATCTTTCTAGCACTGCTCTGTTCACCACAGCGCCTGTCTGTTGGAGCAAGTGCTGGCTGTTTCCAAAGCAGCCATTTTTGTCCACCCAGACAAAATGGGGCTCCCATCTCTGCCTCTCTTCGTTTCAGAGCTCCAAGTGAGCCTCTGTTTTTGGCTGCTCACGAAGCAGCCACGGACCTGCCTGAGTCTAGCCAGGCCCAGGCCACGTGACTTGGGCCCTTGTGTCCTGAGTTCCCTTCATCTGGTGCTTTCCCCTTTTCTACCCAGAGCAGAGCTTGCACTTCTGTTTCCTCCCAGCAGCGAATGTGGAATAACAATGTAGCGTGTGCTGCATTTCCCCCCTCTTTTAAATACTTTTATATATTCTTTTTTTTTTTTTTTTTTCTGTTTGTACTTTGGGAGTTTTGCACCGTGTGTTTTGATTACATCCATCCCCACTTTCCATAATCCACTCCTAAAGGGAACGTGTATACTGCAAACCCTCTCCAAGGCTCAGGAAAGAGTGTGGGAGCCAGAGGCAGCGGATGGCTACAAGAAAACATCTGGATACAGTAAAGAAGCTGAATGTATGAACCTGAAATGGTTGTGATAGCATATAAAAAACCTGTAAGAGCCTAAACCAGATTAAATTTCAGTGCGGGCAAGGAACTTGGGCACCAATTCCAGAGGAGCTTAGCCAGGAGCTATTGGCAAGTGTTAAATACTACTTTTGCATTGCAGATGATGTACAGGTGGTTTTTTTGTTTGTTTGTTTTGTTTTGTTTTTCTGTTTTTGTTTTTTTTTTATCTTAGACATCTTGACTAGTGTAAGATGGAATCCTAGGGTCACTTTAATTTGCATTTCTCAAATGACTAAGGATCTGAGCATTTCTTTAAATGTTTCTTAGCCATTAGAGATTTCTCTGTTGAGAATTCTTGGTTTAGCTTTGCATCCCAATTTTTAATAAATTTAATAATAAAATTATTATTAAATTTCTTATTTAAAAATTTCTTATTAAAATTTAATAATTTTAATAATCCAGTTTTAATAATTGGATTATTTGGTTGGTTGATGTTTAACTTCTTGAGTTCTTTATGTATTTTGGATATTAGCCCTCTGTTGGATGTAGGGTGGGCGGAGATCTTTTCCCAATCTGTAGGCTGCTGTTTTGTTCTGTTAACAGTGTCCTTTGCCTCACAGAAGCATTTCAGTTTCGTGAGGTCCCGTTTATTAATTGTTGATCTTAGAGCCTGAGCTGTTGGTGTTCTGTTCAGGAATCTGTCTCCTGAACCAATGAGTTCAAGGCTGGTTCTCCACTTTTTCTTCTAGTAGATTAGTGTATTCAGTTTTATGTTGAGGTATTTGATCTACTTGGACTTACGTTTTGTGCAGGGTGATAAATATGGATCTATTTGCATTCTTCTACATGCAGACATTCAGTTAGTCCAGCACCATTTGTTGAAGATCCTTTCTTTTTTTCATTTTGTGGTTTGGTTTCTTTATCAAAAATCAAGTGTCTGTAGGTGTGGGGGCTTATTTCTGGGTCTTCAATTTGATTCCATTGATCAACCTTTTTTTAATGCCAATGTCATGTGTTTTTTATTATTATTGCTTTGTAATACAACTTGAGATCAGGGCTGATGATACCTATTGTACAGCATTGTTTTACTTATCCTGGGTCTTTTATTTTTCTGTATGAAGTTGAAAATTGCTCTTTCAAGATATGTAGAGAATCTTGTTAGGATTTTGATGGGAATTACATTGAATTTGTAGATTGCTTTTAATAATTTTAATAATTATAATACGTTAATCCTGCCAATCCATGAGGATGGGAGTCTTTCCATTTTCTGATATCTCTTTCAATTTCTTTCTTTAGAGACTTGAATTTCTTTCCATACAGGTCTTTCATTTGCTTGGTTAGAGTTACATGAAGATATTTTACATTATTTGTGGCTATTATGAAGGATGTTGTTTCCTTAATTTCTTTCTCAGCCCATTTATTGTTTGTATAAAGGAACACTACTGATTTTTTGAGTTAATTTTTTTATCCAGCCATTTTGATAAATATGTTTTTCACCTGCCAGTGCTCTCTGGTAGAATTTTTGGGGTCACATGTATACTATTGTGTCATCTGTGAATAGCGATACTTTGATTTCCTCCTTTCCAATTTGTATCCCCTTGATTTCCTTTAGTTGTCTTATTACACTAGCTAGGACTTCAAGTACTATGTAGAATAGATATGGAGAGAGTGGACAGCCTTGTCTTACCCCTGACTTTAGTGGAATTGCTTTAATTTTTTTCTCTGTGCAGAGCTACACCGAGAATTCTCAACATAGGACTCTCTAATGGCTCAGAAGCACTTAAAGAAATGCTTGATGTCCTTAGTCATCAGGGAAATGCAAATCAAAGTGACTCTGAGATTTCATCTTACACCTGTCAGAATGACTAAGATCAAAACTCAGGTGACATGCTAGCAAAGATGTGGAGCAAGGGGAACTGTAGTTCCTTGTTACATTTCTCCCTGGGGTGCCCAGATGACACCAGACACCAAGCAGAAAAAGATGAAGCAGAGTCCTGAACCAATGGTGGTGGTGGATTTCAGTCTGGCTAGGCCAGACACCCTAGCAGGGGCTGGTGTGTGTGTGTGTGTGTGTGTGTGTGTGTGTAGACCTTCTCCGAGGCTGCAACTTCAACTCTTAGCTGATATTTCTTGATACAGCTTATTCACAGCTTTATTGATGAAACAGCTCAAGTCCATGTGTGTGTAATAGCTCATGAGCAGGTGTGCACCTTCCTTGATGAACAAGTACTGTATACAGCTTGGGAAGCAGGGAGGGATTTTGTGGTGAGCACCTTCAGTTGGTTGGCACCGGCATGCTGGCGATTCTGTTTGCATCCAGGTGCCTGCTCTATGGCTGTGACTGACTACCTGGGAGCACCTGGTTGGGGGTCACCAGGCATGTGCTCAGAGGCAGGCATGGAAATGGGGAGACAGCTCGCCCCACTCCTGCCTTCTCAGGGTGAGATTTTGAAATCTCAAGTTGGAAAGTTTCAGGGTTTGAACATGCTCCACCTCGCCAGTTCGCGACAGTTCCTATGGTAGCACGATCCACGTGCCTCACAGGGAACAGTCCTCCATTTCTGGTAGGAGTTCAAACTTGTACAACCATTTTGGAAATCAATCCGGAGGGTTCTCAGAAAATTAGGAATAGTGCTACCTCAAGACGCAGCTATACCACACCTCGGTATATACTCAAAAGATGCTCTACCATACTATGCAAGGATATTTGCTCTACTATGTTCATGGCAGCTTTATTCATAATAGCCAGAAAATGGAAACAATCTATATGTTCCTCAAGCAAAGAATGGATAAAGAGAATGTGATACATTTACACAAATGGAATACTATTCAACTATCAAAAGCAAGGAAACCATGAAATCGCAAGCAAATGGATGGAACTGGAGAAGATCATCCTGAGTGAGGTAACACAGATCCAGAAAGATACACATGATATGTATTCACTTAAAAGTGGATATTAGTCATATAGTACAGGCTAACTATGCTACAATCCACAGATCCAAAGAAGCAAGGTAACACGGAGAGCCCAAGGGAGAATGCTTGAATCTCACTCAGAAGGGAAATAAAATAGATATTGGGAGCAGATGAAGAGAGAACTGTGTGGGAAATGGGGTGGGGAGGGGAACAAGGGTGGGAATCTTGTGTGGGGAGAGCAGGGGTTGGAGGGGCGGGGGTGGAAGGTAGGAGGGCTGGGTAAGAGAAGGGAAACTGATGGGCAACATCTCTGGGACAAGCTAGAGACCTGCAATATGGTAGGCTCCTGGGAGGATATGGGGGTGACTCTAGCTGAGACTCCTAGTAGCAGGGGATATGGAGACTGAAGCAGCCACCTCCTATAGCCAGGCAGGACTTCCAGTGGAGGAAGAGGGACACCAACCTACCCACAAAACTGTCAACCCAAAATTTACCCCGCCTACAAGTTGGACAGGGATAAAGATGGAAAGGAGATTGAGGGAATGGCCAAACAACGCCTGGCCAAACTTGAGACCCACCCCATGGCAGAGAGGCAACCCCTGACCTATTAGTGATACTTTGCTATGTTTGCAGACAGGAGGCTAGCATAACTGTCCTCTGCAAGGCTCTACCCAGCAGTGAATCAAAACAGATGCTGAGACAGACATCCAAACATTAGTCAGAGCTTGGGGAATCTTGAAAAAGAGTTGGAGGAAGGATAGACAGACCCAGAGAGGACAAGAGCTCCAAAAGAGGAACAACAGAAACAGCTAACCTAGGCCCATGGGGGCTCCCCACCAACTAAAGACCCAGAACCCATTACACATATGTCCCTGGTGGGCAGCTTGGTCTTTATGTGGGAACGCTAGCAAATTGTGTCTGACACTGACTCTTTTGCCTGCCTTGGTTCCCTTTCCCTTAGCTGGGCTGTCTTGTCTGGCCCCAGTGGAAGAGAATGTACTTAATTGTCGTGCGACTTGATGTGTTTCTGAGGAGAAGGGGAGCAGGGAATGGGAGGGTGGAACCCCCAGAGGAGAGGAGGCTCTGATTGGAATGTAAAGTGAATAAATAAATAAATTGATGAGGAAAAAAAGAGAAATGTACTTTGGATATGGGATTGTAAGCACTTCCGGAATTACTAAGTCATCCTGCATCTAGAAAGACTCTTTACCTCTTGTCTGCGTTCATCTTCAACCTTAACTCACTCTCTTTATCAAAAATTCCCTGCCCCATCTCTGCACATGGTCAGCTCACAGGGTTCTACATGCTCAGGCATGCTCTTCCCCCATCTGAAACACCATTCTTCATGCCCCTATTCAGATTGCAGATCATCTTTTTTCTTTCTTATTCGTGTGGTCCCATAATAATCTTTAAAAAGACTACCAAACACTCCTACTGTCTGTAGCTTTGTTAATTTTCGGTTCACCCTTCAAAGAAGGCTCTTAAGCTTCAGTACTTAATGTAGTGTCTGGCACACTTAGAAAATCAATAACTTACTGGGCAATGAGCTGTAGTCATTGTTGAAATTTAAGGTTGATTAATTAATTTACATATTTATCAACCTCCAGTATTTGATGTATTACTAGATTTTTTTTTTCTGCCACTATCTGGACAGACTAGTAGCCAAATTAGAGTCAATAAGGATTACATCTGAATGGGGAAATGTAATTTCCATCATAGTTTATCCTTCTATGGTTCGTAGATCATGAACTCAAACTTCCTTATTGATTTCAGTTCTCAAATGGAGTTTTGCTGGCAAACAGACTACAGAAGCCTTGGGGTTTCCACAGAAAAAAAGGCTTTCAAAAGACCATGAACTCTTCTTTAAAAAACCAGTTTTTTCTTCTCTAATCAATGTCCACCTAATAAGAATAAGACATATTTCACTGGTGAAGGTTAACAGATCCTCTACTTGTACCTCTCTGAGTGATATTCTCAGTCACGAGAATGTCTGGCATTTGACAGGATAACAGATGTTTTTGAACTTGGTTTGAGAACCCCATCTCATTTCATACATTGCAGGATACCATTAGCCCTAAAACTTAAGAGTTGCTAAGTATTCATCTTTCTTCAGCACTGCCATGAAGTTGGAGGGTGTAGAGAGAATTTAAGTCATTTGGAAGACTTCAGTCCTTGAGATAGACCAGATAAGGTGCTAAACAATGATGTTCTTTCCTGAATCCATCCCCAGGCAGACAGCTTTCAGAGTGGTGTCTTGTGGGAACAGCTCACAGCTACCTTTCTATTTTTTTATTTTTATTTTTAAATCTGATATCATTTCTAATTGTGACACCTCCAAGAACAATATGTACACACTTAACTTTGCTTACATCTCCATACTTGCTATCACTTAATATCAAAATCAATACCTTCAGACAAAGGGACTGCCAATTGCCAAAAGCCGGAGGCAACAGAAGAAGCTGCTGAGGGTGGTGCTTCATTTGGGTGAAATTTACTTGGCTTGAACCAGACCAAAAGACACCTAATTTTATTTTTATTTTGTTCATTGAAAAATGGATATATGCCTAGGAGTGGTATAGCTGGATCTTGAGGTAGCACTATTCCTAATTGTCTGAGAAAGCACCAGATTGGTTTCAAAGTGGTTACACAAGATTACGTTTCCACCAGCAATGGAGTAGGGTTCCTCTTATTCTACATCCTCTCCAGCATGTGATGTCACTTGAATTTTTGATCTTAGCCATTCTGATGAGTGTAAGGTAAAATCTCAGGGTCATTTTAATTTGCATTTCCCTGATGACTAAGGACGTTGAGCATTTCTTTAAGTGTTTCTCTGCCATTCGATATTCCTCTACTGAGAATTCTCTGCTTAGCTCTGTACTCCATTTTTAAGTTGGATTACTTGCTTTGTTGCCTTTTAACTTCTTAAATTCTTTATATAGTCTAGATATTTGCCCTCTGTCAGATATAGTATTGGTGAAGATCTTTTCTCAATCTGTAGGCTGTCATTTTGTTCTGACAACAGTGTCCTTTGCTTTACAGAAGCTTTTCAGTTTCATGAGGTCCCATTTATTGATTGTTGATCTTAGAGCCTGTGCTGTTGGAAAAATGGAGCCATTTAATTGGTGACTTTTCAAGTTCCTGAGATAATGAAATTTTAAATATTGAAAAATTTTCATTTAAATGCCACCACCTAGTCTCTTAAGAATTAAGAACGTGAGCAGAACTTTGTCAGTTCTCAGACTTATGCATTATATCCTGGATGGAAAATGCCTCTATACACTGAGCCAATTCTCTCGAAGAAAATGGCTCCAGAAAAGTCCTCTTTTCCGTTTTAAATGCCTCATGGTTTCAGCCACTGGATGCTTTTGTTCAAAACTCTATTCGAGCTCAAGAACAATGTCTGGGAAATACCAGACATATGATAATGAGTTGATTAAAGTCAAGTGCAAGAGAGTCTGTCTCTTGGCTTCCCTCTCCGGGACAATGTAGAACCATCAGTAGTTGATTGACTTGAAGATCTTCAGTGTAGCTTACCTCAAGCCTGCTCACTGACTTAACAATAATGAAGCAGAAGGAAGCTGGGTGTGGTGGCACACCCCTATAATCCCAGCTCTTGGGGAGGCAGAGACAGACAAATCTCTGTGGGTTTGAGGACAGCTTGGTCTACAAAGGGAGTCCAGGACAGCCAAGGCTGTTCTGCCCAGTTCACGAACCACAAAAGAACAGGAATAAACAGACTCCGCTGTAAGTACATGAGGTTCTTTTTATTGTAAATTACAAACTGCAGCTTGGGCCCACACCCCTCACCACCAAAGTGTAGATCGCCGAGCGCCCTGTGCTCAGGTTAGTTGGGTGATTTAAAGATTCTGGTCCCTCCCAGCATTCCCAAGGCAGGGGCGATTCCTGCCTGGCAAGAAATGCTACATTTTGAATTGATTTGCTATAGGAAGGTCCCCAAACCATTAATGACCTGGTGTTCCTCCCTAGGGGATGGGCCAATTTCCTAGCAACTGTATCTCTAGTGGGTGGTGAAGGAATGCAGTATAGCAAGTTCTTCCTCTCAGGGCCTTACTGGCCTTCTCCACCCACCTAGTTCAAGCCTTACATAATAGCTGCTAATTTTTAATCTTTTGATCTCTCAAGGTTACATAGAGAAACCCTGCCTTGGAAAAAAAAGAAAGAAAGAAAAAAAGAAAGAAAGAAAGACAGACAAAAACAACAACAACAAAAAACCAAAAAGCCAGACAAACAAAGTAGAAGGGACTCCTGTGTTAATCAGGTCCTCAAGAGGAGTGGAAACAAGAGCATGAACATACAGTACAAAGGTGATATGTTACATTGACTTACATTATAGATTGGACAGTCCAACACTGCCTATCTGAATAGAAGTGACAGAATCGCTGCTCAGTCTGTGAGGCTAGAGTCTTAGCAGTTACATACAGCTCAGTGCTGAAAAAAAGAGCCTCCTGCTCTTCTTTTGTCCACAATGGGAAGCTGGGAAACTGGGAAGCTGAGTTTCTTCAGTGATGGATGCAATAGGGCAGATACGCTCACCACAAAGGGTCTACAGTGAGTAACAGCTTTCCCTTGCTTGGAATTCCTCTCTGTCCTTCTTTCCCCCTTTCTCTTTCTCTTTGTGTTTTGCCCCACCCATGTGTCAGTCCCTCTAAGAAACAGCCTTACAGACTTACCTGGAGGTGTGCCACTCAGTTGATCTGGATCTAGTCATGTTGAGTATCAAGAGTAACCATCACAAATCCACTTTCCTTTCTTCCTTGGGCAATATAATGTTAATTTAAAACAAACAAACAAACAAACAAACAAACAAACAAATCAATAGTTTCAACTCTTTACAACGGTCCCTTCGTGCTCGATATGCATGACTCCTTCCCAGACTCTTGGCAAAAAGTCCTCTTGGCATTTGCCTACATAACTCAACATAACCTGCCCCATTTTCTGGCTTTTTCCTCCATGGTCCAACTAAACAAGTCTTTCACATTTCTCTAGAAGTTCCATTTGGTTCTTTTAAAAATAGCTTCTATTTCCTTTTTCACATGTTCTTTTTTTTTTTTTTCTTTCTTTTTAAAATCTGTGAACATATTTCTAACAGCTGTTTTAACACCCTGGCCTGACAAGTCTATTATCTTTATTATTTTTGAGTCTCTAGCTACTGGCTGATTTTTTTTCTCCTGGTTTGGGTCAGATTTTATTTTATTTTTCTAGCATCTTTGGAGTTGTTTTTTTTTTTTGAGTGGAAGCTACAAACAACAGATTTGACACCGCTGAGCATGTGGATTTTCTTTAAGAACTTTTCAGCCTTTGTTTTGTATTGGCACCACGCTATTTGTGGCTGCTGTCTGATTATTCTCAGATTTATTTAATTGACACAAATCCCAAATCATCTTTTTAGGGGATTGCTTGGTCTAGTACCCAATTGGATGAGAAGTCGGAATGTCCTTTCAGCCTTCCACATACTTTTTTATACTCTGGATTTGGTGCAGTCTGACCTAGGTCTCTTTCTTCTGGTCTATGCCTCCATCTCATTTTAAACTTTGTCCTTTCAGATGAAGTGTGTGGGGCTAGGGAGATGGCTCTGCTGTTAATAGCACTTGCTGCTCTTCCAGACAATGCTAGTTCAAGTCCCACACCCATATTGGTCAGCTCATAACTGCAGGGGTTCGGGCTCCCTCTTCTGGCCTCCTTGGGGGCCTGACACATATGGCACATGCACGTGCATAAATAAAATAAATCATTAAAGATGAAATGAGGTGTGTGAGTGCATGCTTACCAGCTGCTTTTTTACCCTTGACTGTGAAGTTCATGATAACAGAAAGACTAACAATGACAGCTGTTGTTTCACACCTGAAATCAGACACATTCCAGAACTTACTCATAGGTCTTTTTCCTAATGAGGTTGCAGGATGGAAAGACACTCAGCCAGGTACCTCAAGGCTGTAAGGACCACAGTCACTCAGTTTCACTGCTGATGATTCCTTCCCCTCTCCTGTTTTCCTTACGAGATTTTCAAGTCTACAGATCCTGCTGAAGAAGCAGTAACTCACCTGATCTCTGTCCCCACACTGTGGCTGGACAGAATGGGGATGGATGAGCAAACAGAGGGAATCCAGCTAGGCTGGAGTTTTCTTTCCCAAAACAGAGCTGTTCTTGTAGTTCTGCGAAGCCACTGAGCCACAGGCCCAACAGAATTCTGGGCTGTCTGATAAAACATGGCAATCACAGTGTGTACGTTCAGACAGCTGAGTTGTAGATGACAATGGCGTTCAGAAAGGGTTCATAGCTAGGTGTAGAAGAAGTAGGCAAGCCAAATCCATGAGGAAAAAAAAAATCCATAAGATGTCTATGTGTGTTCCTGGGAAGACTTCAGCACACGAAAATGGTAGCCAGTTCTCCATGGCTGCAGCATTAAAGTGTCACAAACTTGGTGGCTTAAAACACATAGAAATTTATTCTGTCGTAGAGGTAGGATTCTGTAGCCAAGGGCCTGCAGGGCTGGTTACTTCTGGAGACTGCTTCATACCTGTTTCCTAACTCTCCTGGCTGATGGCAACATTGTGAATCACCACAGGCTCACATCCATCTTCACACGGCTTTTTTTTTCTTTCTTTTGTCTCTGTTTTTCAATCTTTCTCTCACTTTTCTTACGGGTCACTTGCCATTGGGCAAGTGCTTACTCTCGATCCTTAATGATCTTCTTTTGAGGCTCTACATTATGTTCAGAAGATGCTAAGCTCAAATAAGTTCACCTTTACAGAATGGGGTGACTAAGGCATGGGCATAGAATGTTTGGTCCATATCCAACCCGTTGCATTGGGTTAGAAAAATCAGGATTTAGCGTGGGGTTTGAAGTCATACCTCTTTAAAAAGAAAAGGCATCTAATTTAAGGAGCTCAAAATCAGGGTCAAAACAGGCCTAGCCACAAATGGAATCGAAGCTTAGTGGGTGGTCCAGGAAGGCCCTTTTTTGTTCCAGCAGGTTCTCAAGTAGCCTCAGACGTGGCTGAATCCATTGCTCTGTAGTAGCAGGGATGGCGCGGGAGCCAAGACAACAGTGGCTTTGAAGCAGCGCTCAGTCAGCTGAAGACTCGGTAAAGAGAAACAGGATGTTTACAGGAATTAACAATTTAACCTTTTGCTTTTACTTAGCAGTTTGTCTCCTAGAGATAATTTCTCCCGCGAGAATGTGCAGTCTTCTTCCTTTCATTATGTTTTAAATAAAGAAAAATGTATCTACCAAAATATACATAGCAAAATACATATTGCAAAATTTATATAGCACCCCGCAATCAGCCTCATCTGGGTTATTTTAAAAAAGTCTAAAGTTTTACTAAACTTTGGTAGTTTTGTAGTTTTCACCATTTTCTTTTTTTAAAAATCATTGTGTAGATGTACCATACTTTCTGTATCTGTCAGGGACCACCTGAGGGAACTCACCAACTTCAGAGACCACCTGTGGAAGCTTACCAACTTGCCTCAATTTGCCTGTTCCCTTACCTGCAGTAAACATACTGCTTGGAGGTGCCTGTTCCCTTACCTGCAGTAAACATACTGCTTGGAGATGTCAGAGACCACCTGTAGAAACTCACCAACCTGCCTCAACTTGCCCGTTTCCTTACCTGTGGTAAACATACTGCTTGGCAACAGCAGAGATGTGCTCACAGAACCATGGCTTATCACAAGATGTTTCAGGCCCCTGGCTGAGAAGAATCTGTAATTTTTCACCCACCCTACTTCCTCATCCTGAACCCTATTTAAAGTTGATTCTGCTCAGTAAAGTTAGTCCTTGACAAGCACCTGTTTGCTTGGACTGGTTTTGCTTTCTTGCCCATCTTTTCACAGGTTTGGATTCTCTTTTAACCCGCGAATAACCTTAGCTCCGCTGGCCGGAGCATGTATCTATTCCTCAGTTGAGGAGCTTCTTGGTTGTTTCCAGCTTCTGGCTATTACAAATAAAGCTGCTACAAACATGGTTGAGCAAATGTCCTTGTTGTATACTTGAGCCTCTTTTGGATATATGCCTAGAAGTGCTATGGCTGGATCTTGAGGAAGAGCTATTCCTAATTGTCTGAGAAAAGGCCAGATTGATTTCCAGAGTGGTTGTACAAGTTTACATTCCCACCAGCAGTGGAGGAGGGTTCTCCTTTCTCTGTAACCTCTCCAGCATGAACTGATTGGTCTGTTCTTTGATCACCTTTCCCTGAGGGGAAGAGCACCCTTACCAGGCCACAGAGGAAGACAATGCAGCCACTCCTGATGAGATCTAACAGACTAGGATCAGAAGGAAGGAAAAGAAGACCTCCCCTATCAGTGAACTTGGAGAGGGGCATGTGTGGAGAAGAAGGAGAGATTGGGAAGGGAGAGGTGAGGGAACTACAGGGGAGATACAAAGTAAATAAAGTGTAATTAATAAAAAAATTAAAAAATCATTAACATTTGAATTATTAAAAAAGTAAAGAACTTCAGTATACAATTCAAATCTACATCACAAATACCACCACTTCGAATTTTTTTCGACAGAGAGCTCCTTAATTCCGTTTTTAGAAGATTTCCCAAGTACTGATGTCCCATTTCTAACTATATTAACATGAGTTCCGGCACATTCAGAAACATATCACCCCAAATCTGGTCTTTTTTATTTTCCCCCTTACTGTTTCCTAAAAATGAGGGTTAAACATTGATGAACAGTTTCTTGTGTGTGTATGTGTGTGTGTGTGTGTGTGTGTGTGTGAATGAACAGCAAAACTTAGAGCAGGCAGGCTGCCAGTAAGCTTCCGAATCAGGGGCTGAGGGTTCAGAGGCTTAGCTAAAAGTTGCATATAATTACTTCCTTGGAACACCATGACATTTCTGTGCCCTTGCATATTCAAATGGTGTACACTTTGGCATGCAAGCATGTTTGAGTGACAGGCAAGCTCTCTGTCCTTGAAGATTTGATGACCTCGGGCCTGCAGGGTGTTTGTGTGGACAGAACAGTTTCAGGTGGGTTTGGCCAGGTTGCCGCTGCCTTGCAAAATGACCAGCCATTTCTTGACAGGACTCCAAGGGGCAGCTTCTTGACTCTCCGGAGGCTAACTAGTCAAACAAATGCCATATACGATTGCTTCGTTGGTGTCAGCACTGACCTTAAGTCAAAAAGAGGCTTTGAAACGTGACAGATAATCAAAGGGTCACCTCCTCCTTTCTGGTATGTTGATAAGAAAAGAGTCAAACGAATGGGCTCTTCATTGGAGCTGTTGTCTACGACTCATGTCCTTTTGATGTTTTCTCTCATGAGAGACTTCCGAAGGCTTTTGGAGCATATACTTAATCTGTTCCAAAGGTTATAGCAACAAAGCTATCTGCTCTGCTGCTCCATGCTTGGTGAGACATTAAAAACTTCAATCCTTGTATATATATTTTTAAATTCAACTATAAACGCAGTGAATGAAAATTGTTCAAGGCTGCTGATGAAACACAGTAGACTTTTTCTCTGCATGCTTTGGCTTGTAGAGGAATAGAGTGCCCATATTTTCTGAATCAAAAATCAGTTCTGCTGTGTGGCAGATATGAATAAGCTCATGCGAACAGAGGAAAAGCATATTTGTAATGAAGAATGTTATCGATAACCTAGGGTATGTGTTTTCTGTGCACATTAAGGCTTGGCTTAATTTATATTTAGTGGCGCAACCATAAGCCTCTCTGTGTGTAAGTTCATCACTTAGGCAGAGTGTTGCTGGGCATTAATGCTTGATTTCCTTCCCATCAGCCTTTGCATCAATGTTAGTGGTACATGATGAAAGGCATTTTTCTGTGGTAGCTCATTCCCTGAGCCAATAATTAATAATGGGGAAGCACAAAGCCTGTTTGCTAATCAAATGTAATGAGCAGGTTAATGAAAAACACACTCCAAGTTCACCTAAGTAATGATCCTGCCTCTATCTCTCAAGTCACCAGGGAAGGCCTGCAAGCATGTGACCTGGAGTGTTCAAGGGATATGATTTTAAGTTAATTTAGTTGGTTTCCTTCCCAGGGAAACTATGCAAACAATAATCATCATTTCAAGCTCAGGTCGGGTTTCTCAAAATTCAAATGTTATTACAAAGGTGAAAACACACTTTGGGAGATAGACTTGCTGAGTAGATTTACTTTGTTTTGTTAGGGGACTACTAAAAAAACACTCTGAGACTATGATTTTCATGCTTCCTGTTGGGTCAAAATAATCAGATCTGTCTTGCATTTAGTAAAAAAAAAAAAAAATTCCATCAGGAAAAATCTTGATAATTACGTTAACGTATGTTGATAGTTTTTTGCAAATGAGTGTATCCAGTTCTATGTCAGTGGAATTCAGAATACTATCCCCTAGTTTTGGGAACTAAACCTGATTATCTGACAGGTTAAGTGTTCATGGTCATACATCTGACTTGTCAAACCAAGATTTGAAGTTGGATGTCTTGGATACATTTTCTTAGTCACTTCTGGTCCTGAGGCAAGCATCTCTTAGCCTTCACGAGTGCTGCAAATGATTATAGACTTTCCATACAAGATTTTCATGATTCCTGTTATGGCAAACATAGCACACCATTTTCCACAACAGAATACTTTGTCCACAGGAAGATTAAGAAATATTGAAAGGAATTTAATTTTTTAAGTCTTGCCTTAAGACCATGTTCATAGCAGCTTTATTCGTAATAGCCAGAATCTGGAAACAAACCAGATGTCCCTCAGCTGAGTAATGGATACAGAAATTGTGGTATATTCACACAATGAAATACTACTCAGCAATTAAAAACAAGGAAATTATGAAATTTGCAGGTAAATGGTGGGAACTGGAAAAGATCATCCTGAATGAGATATCCCAGAAGCAGAAAGACACACATGTTATATACTCACTTATAAGTGGATATTAAACATATAATATAGGATAAACATACTAAAATCTATACACCTAAAGAAGCTAAGCAAGAAGGAGGACCTTGGATAAGATGATCAGTCCTCACTCAGAAAGGCAAATGGGATAGACAACAGAAGAGGGAGAAAACAAGGAACAGGACAGGAGCCTACCACAGGGGTCCCCTGAAAGACTCTACCCAGGATGGTATCAGAGCAGATGCCGAGATTCATAGCCAAACTTTAGGCAGAGTTCAGGGAATCTTATGAAAGAAGGGGGAGATAGAAAGATGGGGAAGGGACAGGAGCTCCATGAGGAGAGTAACAGAACCAAAAAAATCTGGGCCCACGGGGCTTTTCTGAGACTGATCCTGCAACCAAGGACCATTCATGGAGATAACCTAGAACCCCCACACAGATGTAGCTCATAGCAGCTCAGTGTCCAAGTGGCTTCCCTAGTAATGGGAACAGGGACTGTCTCTGACATGAACTGACTGGCCTGTTCTTTGATCACCTCCCCCAGAGGGGGTGAGCAGCCTTACCAGGCCACAGAGGAGGACAATGCAGCTGGTCCTGATGAGACCTGATAGGCTAGGGTCAGATAGAAGGGGAGGAGGACCTCCCTTAAAAGTGGACTTGGAGAGGGGCATGGGAGGAGATGAAGGAGAGAGGGTGGTATTGGGAGGGATTGAAAGAGGGACCTACAGCTGGGATACAAACTGTACTTAATAAAAAAATTTAAAAAAACTAAAAGAAAAGTCTTGCCTTAAGACATCATTTCATTCATGTGCTCAAAACACAAAACAGAGCGATGTGAAAGATATGCATGTTACGTCAAGTTGGTTTGTGGACCCTGGAAAGAGTGTAGAAAACATGCTACCAAATGTGGGTCAGTCGAATATAGCAAGACTTCTCTGTGGTCATGGTAAAGAGGAAGATGTAACATGAACGTCCATAAGACACTCTTATTTTTCTCAGATGTAAGAAATGGCTCAAGTCAAACAATTTTATCAGATGTTTTGGCTCCTAAACAATCTAGTTGTGCTAGTTAAATTTGCTTTCAGTCAGAGGTTGAAATAAATGCCAATGGATTTGTTAATTGTTTATCTCTGCAGGGGCAACAAACATATATACATTAGCCCAGCAAATTCACTGGAAACTTGTAAGATCTTGGGATTTATCAACACTTGCTAGGGTTTGGTTAGAAAAATTTAAAGACAAAGTTCTCCTGCCCTCAAATTCATTTATGTATTTGTTGAATATTCCTACTCAGTATGTCTGTTGATGGTGAGCATGTACTAATAGTACAGACTTATTGGATAGGGTAGGATATGTCCATCCATGTGTACAGCTTGTGAAGATTAAATCAGGGTAATGACTACTTCCACGTCATTACTGTTTGCCTATGTTTGGAGCCTCTGAATTCTTTTCTTCCAGTTAATATGTAGTAGGCTACTCTGAGCTGAACCCACCCTGCTGTGCTCTGGTGTCTGAGCCACTCATTTCTCCCAGCTCATCATGTCTTGATATCCATTACCCACCATTCCCTTCTCCCCACTCCACAACTTTTTCCAGCTGGTGGAAATCAATATTCTACGTTCAAACAGATTTCCTGTTTCACCCTTCTCAGATGTCACAGAAAGAAATGTTTGTCTTTCTGTATCAGGCTTACTACACTGGCACAGTATCTCTTGGCACCTTCCACTTGGCTGCAAATGACAGGATTGTCCATCCTGTAGCTTGTCTCTTCACTTGTGTCGAATTTTTCCTTCAATACGATCTTAGTGTGTTGTGATTCTGTTTCTCTATTTTTGATTCTGTTGCCTGTTTTTAAGGGTCTTACTCCCAAAATTACTGGTTATGATAAGGTCTTGAAGTATTTTCCCTGTGTTTTCTTCTAGCAGCTCCATAGTTTCAAGTGCTACATTTAGAGCTTTGATCCATTTTTAGCCACTTTGGGTTGGCTTTTGTACCTTGTGCAAGACAGATAATAGGCTTTAGTTTTGGGGCATGGATATTGTTTCTCCAGTACTATCTTTAAAGACACTCCTCTTCCGCCAGTGTACATCCTTGGCACTAGTTCTCTGTGTCTCCCATTAGTACCTTTCTGTGACTGTTATGGGGAGGTCTCTTCTGACCTGTTACGGATAAAATGTGGTGTGCATCAGGTAACGTAGCTAATCAAGGAACTTGAGTTGCGCTTTCTCATCAGCCTGAAGCTCAAATATACGAAGTTGAAATTTACATCCTTTTCCTTTCCTTCAGTGAATTTTCCTTTCCAGGTGAGTTCTGAAAGGCTGGTGTTGGCAGTCCTGAGAAGTGACACCTGGGGCTTGGGGTGTGGAGAGATGACTTTAGAGAGTGACACATTTGCTTCACATTTGGAGAAGAATGCCAATGGGCCTGGTAGAAAGCTTTTTCCAAGAGTGTTCTGATGTGGTCTTTGCTGTCCAGCCCTGTTTTGGTGTAACTGTCAGGAAGTCCCCATACCTAGGGGACAATAATTCAATTTGCAGTTCCATATTATTATTATTATTTTTTGAGACGGAAACAATGACAGCCATCATGGTAACAATGATAGTTGGCATGATTGGTGAGGCAACGGGACAAGAGTTAAAAGACTATCTCATAAAATTCACAATGTGTGTTCATCATATCTTCTAGTACTCAGAGACAGATATCTATCCATCACCTTTGTGATAATAATAATAATAATAATAATAAATGTTAATACTACTGAAATCTTACTGTGTACTGAACATGAACACTTTTGATCTGTTACTAACACTAAGGAATAGTATTACCATTATCTTATATATTTGATAGGTACAGATGATGAAATGTTAGAGAGCTAAGAATTCATCAAATTCAGACAGCTAGTAACTCTCCAGGTTAGGATTTGAATGCAAAAATGGTTTAATGGGAAGCCTGTGCTCTTAGCTAGCAAGCTGTACTGCTTGTAAAAATTAAATACTGGCTATGCAAACAAAAATTCCTCCCTAATGGCAGCTGCCATGAACACTTTGAACACTGTATTGTGTAACATACTGTTGTTTTTTTATAGACTTATTTTATTTTTTATTTTTATTTTTTTGAGACAGGGTTTCTCCGTATAGCCTTGGCTGTTCTAGACTTGCTTTGTAGATCATGCTGGCCTTGAACACATAACGATCCACCTGCTTCTGCTTCCCTGATGATCCTCTGCTTGGATTATAGGCATGTGTTACTATGCTTGGTGATTTATTCTTATTTTTAATTATGGGTATGCATGTATGTCTGTGTTGGTGTATGTGCACATCAGACACAGTTGATTGCAGAGACAAGAAGAAGGCGATGGATTCCCTGGAGCTGGAGTTATTAATGGTTGTGAGCTCCCTGACCTGAGTACTTGGTCCTTAACCCTGGTTATCTCCATCCCTTGTTTTTTCTTAAAATTATATCATTATTTATTTAGGATAAATAAACAAATAATGAACTTGGTGAACCAATGAGTTTTTATTGGAGTTACTAAGTAAATATTTTCCTTAGGAACAGTTTTAGATTTATAGGAAAGTTGCAGAGATATCATGCTCTTCAAGTTGAATTAAAAATTCTGAAATAGTAGGCATTTAGCCTGTTCCCCAATATAGAAACCAACCCACATAAAATATAAATAACCATTCTCTTTTGTTTCTTTCTTTGTTTTTGAAACAGGATTTCACTCTCCTGGAACTTGATCTGTAGATCTGGCAGGCCTCAAACTCAGAGATCTGCCTATCTTTGCCTCCTATGTGCTGGGATTAAACGTGTGCACTACTATGCCCAGCTTAAATGACTATCCTCTTGTCAATCAGTGCATAGGTGGTACAATTGGTTTCAAATACAGATTAGGCTAGGCATCTAGACCCATGTTTTAATGCTGTCTGTTGGCAGTATCTGTCAATGCTGCAGCAATTTGTTTATTATTTATAGTGTCCGTCAAGGGACAGAAAAAGTTCATGAGTCAGTTCTCTTCTTCTTGGGCTGTCTCATAAACCCTAAAGCTGAATTTTGGAAAGTAAATTTCAATGAATGCATTCCTAAATCCAATGGAAAATAATTTGTCTTATATTGTTTAAATATATAACTCACAGTGGTCCAAAAACTTTCTCTCTTATCAGTTAGGAATCTGGAATTAGAAACCCTTACTTATTGACTGCTGTTTAGTCACAAAATCTACAGCCAGCAGAGTAAAACTGCTAACTCAAGAGAGATCAGTTGGTTGATTGTCTTCTGGTGCCCAGTTCTCTAATGTCCTCTACAATGTCACAAACAAAAAGAAAAAAAAACAGTGCTCAAAGACCTACAGGCAATGACCACATAAGCTTACAGGTTTCCCTTCAATATCTGAGTACATATTTAACGTCTTTAGTAGTCTTCTTCTTTTTTTTTTTTTTCTAATGGTATATTTATGAAAAATTTAATTGGACTACATCAAATTAGAAATGACCAGTATATCTCCCAATGACTAAGGACTCAGCTGAGCATTTTTTTTTTACTGTTTTTTTTTTTTTAATATTAGTTAGAGTTTGTTAACTTTGTATCCAGTTGAGCATTTTTTAAGTGTTTCTCTGCCATTCGATATTCCACTGTTGAACATTCTTTTTCCAGTTGGTTATAGCTGAGTTTCAAACACTTTGGCACTATATATAAAATGTGACTGATGTCGCATGTGAATTTTCTTCTTCTGAGGAGAATACACTAAAAGTAGCTGTTGATTGTGTCCTAGTATATAAACCCAGCAAATTTCAGATACGTGTGTGAGTGTACACAATAGGGCAGGGACACAAATGCTCACCTCTGTTGTCTTCATGTTAGTGTTATCACGTGCTATTCTGTAAGTGAGCCAAAAGAAGTGCAAAAAAAATTAAGTAAGTTATTTCAAGTCCAAGCTCAAATGGGGTGCAATATGAGGAGTCGAAGTGTGCTTTCTAAGCATTCTAAAACCACAGGCAACTCTCTCTCTCTCTCTCTCTCTCCCTGTGTTTGGTGAGTGACAAAGCAGAGATAGTTGGCAAACAAAGGACATAAAGATATCACCTCAGTGTACATCAGGCCAAAGGCAAAGCTTTCAGTGCCTTGCTATCTACTGTGGGGTTAGGCACAGTGACCTTTGATCGTATCTTTATCACAGCTGCGTATGGTGACTGACTTCAGAATGAGAACCCTCTCAGTGAGTCACTGAGGGAGAGAGTCACTGTCTAATCATTACACTTAAAAAGAAAAATCCATGGCATACAGAATCAAATGTGTTAAAGATACAGCTTCTATAGAGAGATCCACTTCTAGAAGGTTCTGAGCATCTGGGTGGCATCATGATATTATGACTAGAATTTAAGTTTGAATTTATATTTGAGGGGCTGATTTCTGCTCTATCCTTTAAAATCATTTCAGGTGACTTAAGTTTGAGTCTTAACATTGGTCCAGTTATGGAAAATGCTTCACCCTGATTTTCTTCTGTTCTTAATTTATGAGCTATGCTAGACCCGTATGGTAGATGGAATATGCAAGTGGTTTGTGAAGAACTGGGCATTTTATTGCTTTTTCTTTAATGGTCATTATTTCAAGCTGAAGATTGTGTTCCACCCAAGATGCCTAAATAATTCTTATTTTGTCATTACCTCCAAGAAATTATTAATGCCACTAACTGTGTGTGCTATAGCTTTTCATTAATATATTAAAACAATATATGAGTCTTGGATTAAGGAAAAGTTGGAATATGGGTGAAGGCAGTTAAAACACATTGTAGACATTCTCAAAGAACCAATAAAAATTAAAAATGAACATATGAAAACAGCTGCTTAGAATGCTGATAAAGAAGAGTTCTGAAGTTATTCTCATTAAACTGCTAAATATAATAGAAGGTAAATTATATTTTTATCCCAGTTGCAAGCAAGACCCTGCTTTGTCTTGGATCTACAATCCTGGTGATATAATTTCAAGTGTATTCAGCTAATTAGGCAATCCTTGTGTTTAAATATTTCACACCCCTTTCACTCAACTTGATGGTTTTTGAAGAAACAGTTGGAGATTTATATCAATAAAAACAGGTTTCAATATACTACTATTAAATTTCTTTTTATCTCTGCATGTCAGTAAGATGTGATTCAAATCATTTTAAAGACTTATACAAGCTGGGCATATTGACATTAAAATAAAAGCAGAACTTTTCACTTGCAAATATTAAACTATTAAATATTAAAATTGATTTACTGACAGTCTAAGCATAAAAGACAGTGGAAATAATTGGCGAGAAGGAAAGTAAATTGGATTATATTGTTTGTGGTTTGAGCTGACTGAGGTAGACATATTTTCACTTCATAACAATAAAACAGAAATAGATATTGACATTAATTGTCCTGAAGAGTCAGTAAAGCAATGATGTGACCATTTAGAGAAATTAGTGGAAATAAAACTCACAGAGACTGTGTGGGTCCTTCAAGTACAGTTAGGGGCCTTTTAATTTTCATCAAGAATAAAGACTGCTCAACATGTTCAAATGAGTATCTGGGCTACGTGGGTTTGGAGTCATTTAATCAACTCAAGAGATAACCAGGTTCTTAGGCAAAGTTTGAGCTGACGGGTCTAAGCATCCCCAGACCATGTTAAAAATGTTTCACATTGGTGTTAGGAACTTTTAATCCAGAGTCAAAAAATTCTCACTATCCTTATTCCATACACCAGTATCATAGCCTTGATTTTATTCATCTGATTACATTTGTTCTATGCTTCGCTTACCCACTGCGGTCCAGGCACTTCCTGATACCCTCAACTTCTTAGCCATGACCAAAGCCCAACTCTATAAGTGGCTGGTTATTTTCATCCTTAGGATCTTGTGTAGACAAGACAAAGAAAGTCAATAACCTTGTGGCTTAGACACGTGGAAGTTTCTTTATTTTTCACGGGAAAGCTCAAAGAGAGGTGGTGCTGCAAGTTTGCCAGGAAGGTGAGCAGTGTTCACAGCTGTGTTCTATCCCTGTGTCTAATGTCTGCACCTGTGCACTTTACCAACTAGCTGGCAGGAGAAACAATCCGGGGCAGGCCTTCACTGAGTTAATAGCAACACCCAGAAATGATACCGGTGACTTTTGCTAACATCTCACTCACCCATTTACTCAAGAGGCTCCTCTTATCTGTCCCCGAACTGAGAAATCCAATGCTTAGTGTGGGAACATGGCAAGAAGGGACCAGTTATCAGAGAGCAACTGTTGGGGCTTCGTTGTGATGCTGTCTTTGCAGAGAACTATCTTTTAGTCACTCTGTCTAAAAAAGGAATTTTATTGCTTTATCACTGAATTTTGATTATATCTATCATTATGTTCAAATTTTATATTTATGGAATTAATATTTGTAACAGCATGGTCTGGTGCTTTATTATTAGCTATGTTGAATCCTGAGGTCTGGCTTGCTGTCTCCTATGAACAAAATAGCACATATCCCAAGCAATCCTCTATAACTGCCTCCTTGTTTGACCAATAAAAGCCATATGCCTGGGCAAAGAAGAAATGAGATTGGTGTGGCTGAGGTTAAATGGTGTTGGGGACAGAAACATCATGGGACAAAGGAGAGAGGTACCGTAGGAGAAAGAAAGAGCAGAGCCACAATGTGTTAATGTCTAGAGAAGCACATGGCCAGATGGGCATGGATGGAGGAAAGCAGTTCAGATGAAAAGAAGCTTAAGCAAGTATTTGTGGAGTTATGGATGGGAAGTAGCCTGGAAATTATTAAAGGAGATGGCGTGGTATGGGGCTGGGAGATAATGAAGTTGCTTAGTGGGTAATATCTGCCCAGCCACACTTAAAATAAGGCTGTTCTGAAATCTATCAGGTGTCTTTGTTGATTTGGTGGCAGGTTAGATAATACTGCTGTAATATTACAGGTTTTAATAATAAACATTATTATCCTGTTTTTATTTTCTGCAACAAAGATTTTAAATTATTTTCTTTTGAACTTAAACTCTTTGAAGGTAGCACTATTTGTTTTTCATTCTATATGCCCTTTCTGCCTATGTGCCTGACATATTTTATGTATGAGAAAGATATTTGAGGTGGTAAAAATTGGTGAATGAATAGATGAAAATCTAAGTGTATATCCAGACATGTAGAGCATCAGATGGAATGTACTTGTTAACAAAAGTATGAACAATTAATAGAAAAGGCAACAACATTTTCTTTGAATCAAACAGTGTTTTCTATGACATTTGTTAAGCATTTTATGGGCTTGTTAATGATTTCTTGACTGAATCATCATCAACATTTAAAATAAAAAATGGAATAAAAGGGAATAGGTAGAGATGAGTGGAATAAAAAAATAAAATTTGAAAATTTCAGAGAGCATCATGCCTGGTTAGGGTATGTTTTCTAGGGGAACAGCCATTGTTATGATGCCCATGTTTCTGTAAATAACCCCTTCTCTATGCTCCTGTAAGCAACCAGTTGTGCTCATTGGTTAAAAAAAAAATCTTACATTTTAATTGTACATGATGTAAATATGAGAACATTCTGGGTGACAAGATAAAATCCAGTTTTGACTGGATGTCATTGTCTACCACACTTAGAAGAAACAAGGTCCAAGGCAAGGGACACAGGGAAAAAATGATCACAGAGCTTAAAGTGACACGCCTTATAACCTGACAAAATGACCTCAAATGGTTGCTCATCTCCAGAATCAGAGATTTGATTCTCTAGCTGCATCTTTCCCAGCAACGCACCATCAAAGCATATTTCAAACGAAGAAAAGACTCCGTGTTTCAAAGCATTGTTTCATCTTACCAATCACAGTGGGGTACTCTCTTCAAGTTGAAAGCTTCAGAAATAACTTTAAATTACAGTTCAACTTGAGAATATCTTTAAAAAAAAAAAAGAAAGAAAGCAAACCTGTAATTCTGGTATACCTTGGCAGCTTAGGTACTTGCTGTTGGGGACCAATGGTCTTCTCTAGGACCTGCCAGTGAACACCCTGCATTTTATTTAGAACAGAGATCATCTGGATCATCTGTCTAATTGAGTTTTTTTTTTCCTCTCTGAATACTTTTTTTTTTATTCTTGTTTTAAGCTTCTTATAATTGATTGTGTTTTTTCTTTCTTTCTCTGTTTCTTTCTTACCAATGCAACCTGAATTTAGAATACTGTTCATCCATTTGACCGTATTAACATTTCAGTCTTGTATTTTAAGCACCTTTTAAAATCAATGTAGTGTTTCTTTTTTGGCTCCATCAATTTTTGACAAGAGACTTACCAACTCCCAGGCACTTTATAAAAACCCGTTCAATAATAACAGAGCTAGAAACAAGAACAGTAGGACCACTAACACATACCTTAGTCACATCTTAAGATACTCTGTACCAAAGTGCAAACGTAAGCCGACAGACTTCCAAAGCCACAGAAGACAAATGAACAAACAAACGCAAAAAAGTTGTGCCTTTCATGGCACTTTTTCTGCCACTCAATGAGACATCACTTTCAAACACGGTGCTTCCTTCTGCAAATTAACTTTACCTTCATTGTTTGGGATTAAAGGTGTGTACATCATGCCAGGATCTAGGCTTTTCCTTACCCAAAACTTGCTCTTTACCAGGCTGGCCTTGAGCTCAGATCTGCTTGCTTCTGTCTCCTGGATTAAAGACATGTTTGTATTCTAACTAGATAACACAGACCTCGAAGGTCTTTGGATGTGATCTCTTGTTAGAGCAGCCACATTCTGAATTAAAATTCCTCTACACTAAGTACTCAAACCTATGAGCCTGTGGGGGCCATTCTCATTCAAACCACCACACTGTTCCTCTACAACTTCTTCCTGTTGATGAGCAATACTAGCACATTCAGATGCATAAAGGAAATTAAAAGTAAACAGGCGGGTAAGGAGGAAATGAAACTTTGTTGATACATGAAATGGCTTTCCATGTAGAGAACACCAAAGACTCAACCAAAAGCTCTCAGAATTGATACACAGACAAAGCACAATCATACAGAGAACAAATGTATCATTATACACCAATAAGAAAAAAAACTGGAATTTGAGATAAAAATGTGATTAAAAATAATACACAAAATCAGATACATATAATAAATACCAATGTGGCAAAAACACATATGCAGAGACTCTGAGCCGAAGTATCAAAAGTCTAAAGGTGTAGAAGTGTTTACTGTTCATGAGTCGAAAGTTTCAATGTTGTTAAAATTTTAATTCTCAACCCCTTTTTATAGATTCCACGCAATTCCAATCCCAATTCTAGTAAGCTATTTTGTAGACACTGATAAATTAGCTGAGAACAGCCAACAGGATCACCCACAAAAACCAATCAAAACTAGATAATACGTTGCTTTGGAGTACAGATCAAGAGAGAAGATAATGAGGAAAGAGACAGAGGGAAGGGATGAAGGAAGGAGAGATAGATTGATAGAAGATAGATGATAGGTAGGTATTAATCTTATTATAAGGCAATATGGAATAAACTGAAAAACAATAGTCATATTTCAATTCTTCCCTTTCTAGAGAAGTAAAAGCTGATGGCCGGGTGTCAGCAAGCAGGCTGGGGCTCTGTTGTGGGCTTCTTCTTGCCTGTGGATTGCTTTCTCTTGCTGTATCTGGAGCTCTTTGAAGTCTAAAACAAAAACAAATGTTAAAATAAAAAGGAAAGAAAATGACAGATATTAAATTGCACTTTGTTACACTGCCACAATGCAATTTCATTTGTTCTTTAACATTATATTTTACATTTTGATTGACACAGAACAAAGTCTAGCTGTCCAATACCTTAACCTCTAACTTCAGCACACAGTTGTGGTATATTAAAATAGGTTAGATTGGGCTGGAGAGATGTCTCAGTAAATAGAAGTGCTTGTTACGTAAGCCTGAAAATCTGAGTTTGAGTCCTAGAACCCATGGTAGAGAGACAAAAACAACTGCAGAAAGTTGTCCTCTGACCTCCACACATGTGCTATGCCATGTATAAGTTCGTACACACACACACCTATAACACACATATTAATAATACATAAAATTTAAATTTAAAATAAGAGGGTTGACCAGATTACAAAGGGCTCCTTGAATTTCCATGTCTGGCCCTGTTTCATTTTCTTCTTCTCGACTTTAAAAACTTTCTCCATTGGACTCCTCTATCCTCATGTCTCAGTTCTCGAGCCTGATGGCCATTTGCATTTTTAGTCACCCTACAAATACACTATGACCAGTCTGGCTCTCTTCTGCCTGAAACCCTGTCTCCTTGACATCTATTCTACCAGGATATTGTTTTCTTGTATATATTCTATGGCAGATTGAGTAGAAGTGAGATGGACCCAAAGGAAAATCATGGTCAAGAACAACAATAGAACTTTGGCATAACAAAAATCTGATATGTGTCAACAGTGAGAAGAAGAGTCTAGATTGTATCTTTAATAGTGTTATTTCTGAGGTGGATAAGCACGGCCTGAATTTTTAAAATTGGTTGTGTTGATTTTGTAAAAAGAATAAAATCTTGTTAATAATTCCAAAATTATACATTTTGCATTAGCTTCCCTTGAGAATTGAAGTGCTCTAATTTTTTTTGTTCTTCTTGTTCCTTTTTTAAATTTTATTTTATTAATTACACTTTATTCACTTTGTATCCCCCCATAAGCCCCTCCCTCCTCCCCTCCTGGTCTCACCCTCTCTTCCTCTTCTTCACACATGCCCCTCCTCAAGTCCACTGATAGGGGAGGTCCTTCTCTCCTTCCTTCTGATCTTAGTCTATCAGATCACATCAGGAGTGGCTGCATTGTCAAGTGTGGCCTGGTTCAGTTTTACTGAAATGTTACAGACCCTGACTTTGCAAACTCTGGTCAAGACTCTCCAGCCAAATGTTAAGGTTGCATAAAGTCTGGCAGTAGTAGAGGGTTTGGAATGTGCAGCAGCCTACAATTAATTTAAAATCAAACATGCTGAAAGCTACCAGAATTAAGGAACAGGTAGAGCAAGGCACTACAAAGTTAATATTCTGACAACAGTGGCTTCGCTATGTATCACAAATAAAGAAATGGGCTTTGAAATAAAAAAAAAAAGATGGTTATGGCATGTTGTATTAAGTGACTTCACTGCAGTCTTGCTTCTGAACATGCAACACGCACATTTTGCACTCTGCATGCCTTCACACACACTAACAATATACAGGGCCTGAAATGCCAGCAAGTGTGCATAACTGTTGAGTTACCTCTAGCTCCTGAGTATAGGCCTTGACTCTTTTCAATTCTCCATAGTCTCCATCAAGATAGATACACAACAACAATTCTGAAATTCCTAGAGATTGACTAGACATACTACAGATGCCTAGGAAACACATAGAGACTGTATTAGTCACAGAATAGCGTTGGGCATGTCAATCCTGGCACCTACTTATTCTGATTTATAAAACAACACTGGCAGGACTTCCCTGAGGGGGAAGATCACTAGGGTTTACAGGAGAGTGGGGAGCAAAGAGAGTGGAGGAGCTGGCAAGTGTGGGTCACCTCTGATCAGCTTTCCTGATAGCCCACATTGGCCTTTACCGCGACATCCTCCCATTCCAGTCTCCAAAGTGATGGGACAGCAGCTGTGCACCACCACACCCAGCTTCTTGTCTTTTGAGACCTACAGATTTCCTTGTTTCACCTCAGTGTGTATGCCTGTAGCCTCTTCTGTTCCTTGCTCACCAAGGTAAAAGTCTATAATTTCCAAGCTAAACTTCCTTAGATCATTTTCAGCCCCAACTTTACCCATAGTTATTTTATGAAGTCAATAACCCCAGGACATGGACCAACACTAACATCACCATAGGGCAGGGAGAAGAAAATGGCCCGTAAAGATAGTAGTGGTGTATACTGTCTGATAGAGTTGGAGTTCGACAGCATCCTTGGCAGAAGCAATCTTGGGAGAAGAAGCTATTTGGTTTGAAGTTTCATGCAATAGAGTTTATTATGGCTGAGATGGCAAGGCAGCGCAACTTGGCTCACAGCAGTGGGAACTTGCCTAGCAACCTCTCACAGAATACTAACCCAAAAGAAGAAAAGGCAGGAAATGGAGATGGGTATAGTCTCCAAAGGACTCTCCACCATCTAGGTCTTGTATCCCCAAAGTTCACCTCTTCCCCAAATACAGACCTTTTCTGAGGGCTATTGCTGTAACACACTAGCATGTGAGAGGTATTTCTATTTAAGCTCCACTATAAGTAAATGAGGGAAGCTGAGGTCAGGGTTGGAAATCAAGGCGAAGGATGGGTGGCATTGGGAGCTTTGGTTCCTTCTCCAGGTTTCAGTTTTCACTGGAAAATAAGAGGGGGCTCTTCTAAAGTCTAGGTCAGGTAGCCCCCCCCCCCTTTGAATGATTGCTATGGTGCTACTTTGTCTTGGAATCAGGAATGTCCTCTGAGAAATCTTGTTGCAGGACAAGTGAGCTGGCTTCATCGATAAAAGTACTGCTGTCCAAGCCTGGTGATCTGAGTTCTAACCCCAGATTGCATGGTAGGAGATCAGAATTTACTCTTGAGCATTTTCATCTGTTGTATGTTTACCTGTGCTCTCACACACAGCACACACACAGAATAATAGTAACAACAACGAATAATTAAAAAAAAAAGAAATCTTTGCTACAGGGGCTGTATACTTTCATTTTTTTATTTTATTATTTTTTAATTTTTCTTATTAGTTTCATTTTATTGACTCTGTATCCCAGCTGTATTCCACTCCCTTATTCCCTCCCAATCCCACCCTCCCTCCCTCAACTCCTCCCTGCCCCTTTCCAAGTCCACTGATTGGGGAGGACCTCCTCCCTTTTCATCTGACCCTGTTTTATCAGGTATCTTCAGGACTGGGTGCAAAGTCCTCCTCTGTGGACTAGCAAGACTGCTCCTCCCTTGAGGGGTGGGGAGGTCAAAGAGGCAGCCATTGAGTTCATGTCAGAAATAGTCCCTGTTCTCCTTACTATGGAAAACCAATTGTTTACTGAGCTACCACGGGCTTCATTCGAGCAGAGGTTCTAGGTTATATCCATACATGGTCCTTGGTGGAGTGTCAGTCTCAGAAAGAACCCCTGTGCCCAGATATATTTGATTCTTGTGGAGCTCCTATCCCCTTCACATCATACTAACTCTCCCTTCTTTCATATGATTCCCTGCACTCTGCCAAAGGTTTGGTTATGAGTCTTAGTATCTGCTTTGATACACTGCTAGGTAGAGTCTTTCAGAGGCCCTCTGCGATAGGCTCCTGTCCTGTTACTTGTTTTCTCCTACATCCAATGCACATCCCATTTGCTTTCTAAGTGAGGATTGATCATCTAACCCCGGGTCCTCTTTCTTGTTTATCTTCTTTAGGTGTATAGATTTCATTATGTTTATCATATCTTATAGGTCTATATAAGTGAGTATATACCATATGTGTCTTTCTCCTTCTGGGATACCTCACTCAGAATGATCTTTTCAAGATCCCACCATTTGCCTGCAAATTTCATGATTTCCTCCTTTTTGATTGCTGAGTAGTATTCCATTGTGTACAAATACCACAATTTCTGTACCCATTCCTCTGTAGAGGGACATCTGGGTTGTTTCCAGGTTCTGGCTATTACAAATAAAGCTGCTACAAACATGGTTGAGCAAATGTCCTTGTTGTGTACTTGAGCAAATTTTGGGTATACACCTAGCAGTGGTATAGCTGGGTCTTGAGGAAGCACTGTTCGTAATTGTCTGAGAAAGCGCCTATTGACTTCCAAGGTGGTTGTACCAGTTTACATTCCCACCAGCAATGGAGGAGGGTTCCTCTTTCTCCACAACCTCTCCAGCATGTGTTGTCCCTTGAGTTTTTGATCTTAGTTATTTTGATGGGTGTAAGGTGAAGTCTCAGGGTTGTTTTGATTTGCATCTTCCTGATGGCTAAGAAAGTTGAGCATCTCTTTAAGTGTTTCTCTGCCATTCTATATTCCTCTACAGAGAATTCTCTGTTTAGCTCTGTACCCCATTTTTTAATTGGATTGCTTGATTTGTTGCTTTTTAACTTCTTTCGTTCTTTATATATTCTGGATATCAGCCCTCTGTCAGATATAGGGTTGGTGAAGATCCTTTCCCAGTCTGTAGGCTGTTGTTTTGTTCTGATGACAGTGTCTTTTACTTTACAGAAGCATTTCAGTTTCATGAGGTCCCATTCATTGATTGTTGCTCTTAGAGCCTGTGCTGTTGGTGTTCTGTTCAGGAAGTTGTCTCCTGTGCCAATGAGTTCTAGGCTCTTCCCCACTTTTTCTTCTAAAAGATTTAGAGTATCTGGTTTTATGTTGAGGTCTTTGATCCACTTGGACTTTAGTTTTGTGCAGGGCGATAAATACTGATCTATTTTCATTTTTCTGCATGTAGACATCCAGTTGGACCAGCATGATTTGTTGAAGATGCTGTTGTTTTTTCATTGAATGGTTTTGGCTTCTTTGTCAAAAATCAAGTATTCATTTTTTTAAAACCAGAGATAGAACAGTGAGAACTTTCCCCAGACACTCTGTATTCATAAGTTGTCCTGCTTTAAAATCAAAGGCCTTCTCATGTTGTTTTATATCTTTATTGAAACCTTGATACTGTGTTTAAATGTGGCTTTGTAAGCCCCTTTAAGTTTTGGTTCTTCCATTCTGGCCCACTCCATCATTGAATTCAGTGAGGGGACTGACTGCTTAACAAAGTATTATTATGCAAATGTCTGGTTGAGCCTCACCTGATCCAGTGCTTATGATCTTTCTCAGAGAACATCGGGCCATCCCTTTTCACAGCAGTGGTTTTGTTTTTCACAGGGACCCTTAATACTATAGATTATCATGGGAAAGGTAGAAAAGTGTCATGTGCAATCAAGTGGAAGGTAAGAGAATGTCTATGTCTGTGTAGGAGTTTTTGGGTTTCTATTTATGCTCTTTATCTGAATGACTAAGCTGTCAGTATAATCAGAAGAGGTGGAGGAAATCAAAAGATCTTCAGAGAGAGAGAAATGAACCAGTGGGAAAATATCTCATAGCTCCTTGAGGATCTTTGATGAGCTTTCTCTCTCAAGCTAAAGCCAACCAACAGTGTGTATATATATGTGTGTGTGAGAGAGAGAGAAAAAGAGAGAGAGAGAGAGACAGAGAGAGAGAGAGAGAGAGAGAGAGGACAGAGACAGAGAGCAGAGTATGAGGTTAGTCCAGTTTAGAGTCTCTTATGAGTTACAGGGTCATCATTTAAGTATTGCAGCTATGGTAATTGCTATTTGATGCATTATCTCAGTTATCTCCAACCTGGATTTTTGGCTCATGATTTGATCTGGAGCTCAACAATTTGTTTATTAAAGGTGAAGCATTAATTGAAAAACTAAGTTTCAGGTTCACAGAACCCATTTCTTAGTTGTTTGAAACGTTGGGGTCCTTCAAAGAACAATGTGAAGGATTTCTCCAAGTCTTTGTCGTTTTCTTGGGATGATGTCTTGGGATATTGTGTGTCATGGATCATATTTTTCTTAGTCAAAACCACACATCCAGCTTTTCCGGTTTCTGTGTCTTCTCACGTGAATTGCAGCGGACAGGAGTGACAGCTTTCCCACCTCCCACCGTGGGTTTTGTTTTTTAGACCTTGTCACCTTTTAAAAAGATTTGACTTTTTTTTTTGACATATGCTAGTTTTACTAGAAAATTTTGCTTTATTAAAAAAACAAATCCACCCTTTCCTTTCACGCTTTCTCCTTCTTGTCATTTTCTGCATTTAGCGCCTGCTTCTGTATCCTGGATAACTGAATACCATTTTCTCTAGTGCGTGCATTTCCCCTTAGGCTTTGGGAAAAATAATAATTTAGGTGAACCAAAACCATTTTTTTAAATTAAATATGAAACAATTAACTTAAAAAAAGACAAAATCTTTTAATTTGAAAAGTTAACCTTATTTTATTATTATTTTTTTTCATTCCAGGAAAACACTACCAAGCACAATAAAGAGTTGTGGAGCTGAGTCTCAATTGATGTATCTACAAAACACCACTGTATCCAAGTAGGGGACATTGGGAAAGAGGGTGTGGAAAGACTGCAAGAGCCAGAGGGGCAGGGACTTTGAGACTGTGTCTTGTAGTAATGTCAGAAGCTACACCCAGGAAGTCTCACCAACATGACTGCCTAAGAATGAGCTGGACAAAGACAACAATGACAGAAGTGCTAAAGAGCAAGGGAGGAAGCCCACAGCTCCTTGACTCTACACAAAGAACCACAGGCGACTTAGGAAGGTAGGAGCTCATCACTGAGTTATCTGATACTAAATGGATGGTCAGCCCAAAAATACACATACAGGTAAACATTATACAGGAGAGCATGCTATACATATGAACACATATGTATTTGCAAACACATATAGGCATATAACAACCTCATTGGTTTTTTTTTTTTTATTATTATACAACCTCGTTGTTTTAAAATTAGACCTTGTGCCTTTAAACGTACAACTTTGGGCTAGTATTAGAGATTTAATGATGAAATTGCCATCTGGGGACGCTCAATATTATTCCTACAGCCTTTTCATGACACTCTAATGTTATTGAGCAGAAATGTAAATTTGGTGGCTTTTGAAGTTCCTTCAAGGTTACTATTTATTTCTTTATTGATTTCTTGCTTTGGCTGTGAGCGAACCCAGCATTTGGTAGTTTTCCTCAGCACCCCTGCGTGAAGGAGCAACACTGTTTTTGGAGTACACTCAGGTGTACCTGGTGAGGTAGTGAGGACTCGTACTTTAAAATAAGGAGATTTAGGCTACAGAGGTACCTTATGACTGGTTATCACAGGACCCATTAGCATTTGACGGTGTCAGCATCAGCAACTCACTCCTGTTTGATGTAAAAGGATAGGGAAAAATGTATTGAGCTAAAGTAAGAGTTAAACAATTATGTAATACAAAGTTGGTTTAGGAGCTGGGCTGCTTTGGGGATCTATGTAGTAGAAACAAATTATCACTCCTTTAGGGCACAACCGGTAAGATGACTCAACCTCCTTAGCTCAATGGATAGATCCATCAATGTCCTCAGGAATCAGATCTCAGGGACAATGAACCTAGTTAATTTGTTTTTTGTTTTTGTTTTTTCAGATGACCAAGCTAAACAAGAGGTAAAGTTGAGAGTCCTCAATTTAAAGTAAAAAAGACTAGATCATAGCACAAAAGAAAAATGGATACTGATATTCTGATGTATAAAACATTAGTATTAAAATGTTTTACATAGCTCAGACTGGTCCTGAACTCCTGAATTCCCCTGCCTCAGCTTCCCCAGTACTGGGATTATAGACGTGAGCTACCTACCATGCCTCACTTGGAAAGAAATCTCAAGCAAGCTAAAATAGTAGATGCTCCTTTTGGCCACTTGCTTAGCTGTGTCAATTATATAACTCTCTGGAGGCTTCTTATTTTTTATTTGTCACACAGAAACAAAAATTTTGTTCTGTCTTCTTATAAAGCTATTAATGAGATAATTTTAAATAAGCTGTCTCAATAAACAGGATAATGAACTATCTCTAAATTGTATCTAAATGTGACAGCACATTAAGACTTGGGCAGACTGCAGTAAGAGCAATAGTTCACTTTCATCTTGTTCTTTGAAATACAGCATATAAAACATCTAACATTCTCACCAGGATTTTACCCCTCAGCCTCAAAATAATATCATGTGTATTCAGATTGTTGGAGTTTAAAAGTTTTTTAAAATTTATTTATTTATTTATTCACTTTATATCCAGATCGTAGTACCTCTCTAAAATATGATGAAGACTTGGGTTTCTAAAGAAATATGTACTGAGTAAATGCATATTTATTGCACGATATTGTTGGCTTAGTTGATAGGCAAAGGGCAATAGGCAAGGTGTTTTATGTATAAGTGCATTTATCTCATTAAAATACGAACTGTAAGACAGTAAGAAGTTAGTTTGCCAATTGTTGAATTTTCTAAGGTGAATACACCCATATTTAAAGTGTGTTATAACAAGCATAGTGTGAAACACTGTAGAGGCTCCATAAAAAATCAACATAGAACTATTGTGTAAGCTAGCAGTCTCTACAGGGTACATATAAAACCAAAACGAAACTACAATGGTGGTATTATAAATTCCTTCTTGTTCCTACCATGACATCATTCACAACAGTTAAGGTTGAAATTAGCCTGTAAAGTTTGTTCATGGATTAACAGATAAAAATGTATTGTATGTTTTCTGTGGAATACTATCCAGACATGAAAAGGAAGGAAATCCTGCTTTTGTGACATTGTGGATGGTCCTAGAGGATTTTATTGTGTGTGAATAAAGTCTGGCACAGAAAAAAATAGTATACAATGTATTTTTCTTTAAGAAACGGTTTTAGTTTCATGAGATCTCATTTATTGATTCTTGATCATAGAGCCTGAGTTGTTGGTGTTCTCTTCAGGAATTTATCTTCTGTGCCAATGAGTTCAAGGCTGGTTTCCATTTTTTCTTCTAATAAATTTAGTGTTTCTATGTTTTAAGTTGAGGTCTTTGATCCGTTGTACTTGAGTTTTGTGCAGGGTGATAAATATGGATCTATTTGCATTTTTCTACATGTAGACATCCAGTTAGACCAGCACCATTTGTTGAAGAAGCTATTTTTTTCCATTGCACGGTTTTGGCTTCTTTGTAAAAAATCAGGTGTGTGTAGGTGTGTGGGTTTTTCTGGGTCTTCGACTTGATTCCATTGAAAGACCAGTCTATTTCTATGCCAGTACCATGCAGTTTTCTGAAAAACCTCTGTAAGGTAAAAGACACTATCAACAGAATAAAACAACAGCCTACAGACTGGGAAAAGACCTTCACCAACTCTACATCTTCCAAAGAGCTAATATTCAAAATATGTAAAGAACTCAAGAAATTAAACACCAAGAAACAAAATAATCTAAATAAAAAAATTGGGTACAGAGTTAAACAGATTTTCAGCAGAGGAATCTCAAATGGCCAAGAAACACTTTAAAAAATGCTCAGTGTCATTAGTTATCAGGGAAATGCAAATCAAAATGACTCTGAGATTCCATCTTACATTCATCAGAATGGCTAAGATAAAAAAACTCAACACATGCTGGAGAGGATGTGGGGAAAGGGGAACACCCTTCCATTACTTGTGGGAGTGAAAACTTGTATAACCACTTTGGAAACCAATCTGGAGGTTTCTTAGAATATTGAAAAGAGATATACCTCAAGAACCAGGAATTCCACTTCTGGGCATATATACCCAAAAGATGCTTCACCATACCACAAGGACATTTGTTCAACTATGTTCATAGTAGCTTTATTCTTAATAGCCAGAAACCCGAAACAAACCAGATGTCCCTCAATTGAAGAATGGATAAAAAGAATGTGATACATTTACACAGTGGAATACTACTCATCTATTAAAAACAAGGAAATCATGAAATTTGCAGGCAAATGGATGGGACTGGGAAATATCATCCTGAGTGAGGTAATCCAGACCCCCAAAGACACACATGGTCTGTACTCACTTATAAGCAGATGTTAGACCTATAGTACAGGATAACCATACTAGAATTCACAGACCCAAAGAAGCTAAGTAACAAGGAGGACCCAAGGGAGGATTCTTGAATTTCACTTAGAAGAGGAAATAGAATAGTCAGCAGAAGTAGTTGAAGAGATGGAATAGGATAGGCGAGGAAGTACAGGGGGGAAACATTGTTGAGGAAACAAGGGAGATGAGCAGACATGAGGAGGTGGTGGGAGGTCAGAGGATTTGCAGAGAGAAGAGAAACTTGGGGGGTATTTCTGAGACAAGCTGGAGACTTAAAACACGGGAAGCTCCAGGGGGATTATGGGAGTAAATCTAGCTGAGACCCCTGGTAGTGGGGATCATGCAGACTAAAGATGCCCCCCTCTAACTAGACAGGATTCCTAGTGTAGGGAGGTAAGACACCAACCCACCCACTAAAACTTTGCCCCAAAATTTAACCTCTCTACCAGATGTGCAGGGATAAAGACAGCGCAAAGATGGAAGGAATGTCCAACCAATCCCTGGCCCAATCTGAGACCCATGGGAGAGAGCCAACACCTGACACTAACAAGGCCACTCTGCTATGCTTGCAGTAGGAGCCTAGCTCAGCTGTCTTCTGAGAGGCACCACCCAGCAAGGAATCAAAACAGATACTGAGACTCACAGCCAATGTTTGGGCAGAGTGCAGGGAGCCTTGTGGAAGAGTTAGGGCAAGAATAGAAGGACCTGTGGACAGGAGCACCTCAGGAAGACCAACAGAGCCAACTAACCTGGACCTAGGGGGCAGTGGAGCACCAACCAAGGACCATGCATGGACTGGATCTCTGCCCCCTACACATATTTACCTGATGGGCAACTTGGTCTTTCTGTGGGTTCCCTAGTAAGGAGAGCGGGGGACTGTTTCTGACATAAACTGTGTTGCATGCTTTTTGATCACTTTCCCCTGGTGGAGTTGCTTTGCCAGGCCACCTTGGAAGAGGATGTGCTTGGTCCTGAGGAGACTTGAAGTACTGGGGTGGGTTTGTGGGGGCCCCGTTTCCTGAGGGTTAGGGGAGGTGGATGAGGAAAGAGAGAGAGAGGGTGGAACCAGGAGAAGAGGAGAATGGGGACTAAGATTGAGATATAAAGTGAACAACTAAATAAAGTTAAAAGTTAAGAAAATATTGTGATATATGTATATATGGAGAGAGAGTGAGAAAAAGAGAAAGAGAGAGGCAGGAAGAGAGAGAGAAACAGAGATAGAGAAAAGAAAGAAAGAAATGGTTTTAAATGAATTCTTCTGTCAGGATATACATCCTGTATATTACAATTCTTTGACATTTGTAGAGCCTACCACAGAGGATCTCTGAAAGACTCTACCCAGCAGGGCATCAAAGCAGATGCTGAGACTTAGAGCCAAACTTTGGGTAGAGTGCAGGGAATCTTATAAAAGAAGGGGGAGATGGAAAGACCTGGAGGGGACAGGAGCTCCACAGGGAGAGCAACAGAACCAAAAAATCTGGGCCCAAGGGTCTTTTCTGAGACTGATAGTCCAACCAAGGACCATTCATGGAGATAACCTAGAACCCCTGCACAGATATAGCCAATGGCAGTTCAAGTGGGTTCCATAGTAATGGGAACAAGGACTGTCTCTGACATGAACTTAGTAGCTGGCTCTTTGATCACCTCCCCCAGAGGCGGGGGAGCAACCTTACTAGGCCACAGAGGAAGACAATGCAGCCTGTCCTGATGAGACCTGATAGGCTATGGTCAGGTGGAAGGGGAGGAAGACCTCCCGTATCAGTGGACTTGGAGAGGAGCATGGGAGGAGATTAAGGAAGGAGGGTGGATAGGGAGAGGACCAGGGAGAGGGCTATAGCTGGGATACAAAGTGAATAAACTGTAATAAATAAATAAATAAATAAATTTAACAAAAAATAAACTCTATCAATATGAAAAAAAAATCTCATTATTCCAACTATGTCTAATTTTGACAAAATTTCTACCAAAGAGTATAAATTCTGTTGTTATTGACATAACATTTAATACACGTTAATTTTTGCTCAAAGTTTTCAAGTTGTCTTAGAGTCAACTTCTTTTTAGTTGTGTCTCATTTTGCCCTCTTACGCTTTCAGATACGATCTAGCCCTGTATTCTAGGCTAATTTTGAACTTCTGATCTGGCTATCTCAGTTTCTCCAGTGTTGAAATCACCACTGTGAGTCACCACATAGGCTATATATTCTGCTTTATGGGTTTTGCAACTATATTATTGGGTAACTTAAAATTTAGAAGAATTTTATTTTTGGTAAAGCATTAATCCTTTTTCTGGCTACAAAATGTTCCTCTTTTTTTTTGAAGTGGTGCTTTTAATTTTAATGTCCATTCTTCTGTTATCACACAAGCTGTTATCTGGTTCTGTATTTCCTTGTAACTATCAATTTTCTTTTTACTTAAGCCCTTCGTTTAAAATCCTGTGGCCACTCAGCCCCCTTCCCCGCAGAACTACTGGCAACAGACTTCATTCATTTAGGAACCTTCCATTTTGCAAGAATTATTTCCTTAGACTGGAATTCCATTTTGGCTAATATTCTCTTTGAGAAACCTCAAGTGCCATCCCATACTTTGCTGGTGTTCACTCATCTAGCTTTGTCTTCCATCGCTGCTCCTTTGAAATGAATCTATTTCTGTTTGCTTTTAGGGTTTTCTCTTTGGCATTGCTTTAAAGGTATTTTAGTGGAACATATCTTGCTGTGATCTGTTCTCTATAGATGACTAGCACTTCTTCAAGAAGTAGCTTGGCAATATTTTTTACTGACCTTGAATACTCTTAATCATTTTCTCTTTCTGTAGTTCTTCCATCTTCCTTCTTTTTCCTGTCCTCATGAGCTTGTGTGTCTCTTAGTTCCACCACATTTCATAGACCACCATCTCTCCATATGGCCAGTATAAAACATTGTAAAATTATATTGGTCACCGTTTAAGGCAGTATATGTTCAAGCTTGCAATTAGCGTTTTTCTTTCCTTTCTTTTTGTTTTCTTCACTGTCTCCTCTTCCTTCACTGAAGGACTCAAGATTTTCTATAGAATCTATTTTCCTTTTCTTTCTTTCTTTCTTTTTTTTTTTTTTTTTTTGGCTATAGTATAATTTTTGGTTGGCTCTTCCACTTAATGTGTGACGAAATAAGTAATACCCTGACAGTCCTGTGGGGTCTATACTGATGCACCCTTTCTCTTGAGAACACGTCAGCTATGGTAGACCAAATAAGGGCTGCAGCTCAAGATGATGCGCTTTAGACTTAGGTGGTTTCCACTCCTCTGTGTATGCAACCTGAGATTGTAGGCACTTCCTATTCCTTTTTTGCTGCAGAGTGCTGCTGATGTGCACTTTATCGGCTTTTCTCTATGCACCCACAGGCGTACGCAGCTCTGCTCCTCCCTGGTTATGTATCTGTTGAGGTTTTGCCTCTTCCCTTGCACAGCTTAGGTATTCAATAAGTGCCTGCAGGGAAAAACTGTTGCTTGTTTCTTCTACTTTTTGTGCCTTAATTTTGTATGAGATCTGGGACTCTCAAGACTTGCTCAAGTCAGCACTCCCAAACACTATTTTTGTTTTCTCTTTCAGAAAAGACTTCTGCATTCTCTGATGTTCTGATAGCCATAATTCCTTTCTTGGCGTCTCACTCTCTCCATTAAAAAAAAATGGCTACCCTAAGGGGAGAAGTTGGACACAGAATATTAGACTCATTTTAATGAATTTTCGTCTCCTCTGGATTTTGACTTACCAAGTTTTAATTTCCTTAACAGCAATCCAGTTCCTTCAAACAATTTTACTTTCATGTTTTGCTTGAATTTCCATGTTATTCTTAAAGAGAATGTTGTTCTGCTTGTTCAAGTGTAATCAGAAGTAGAAATTAATCTTTCCTTTCCTTTCTTTCTTTCCTATTGTTAACCCATTCATTCATATAGCTAGGCCTTTTAAAAGATGTGTAACTCACACACAATCAAATGTACAATCTTAAGCGTGCAGCTCCATAGACTGACATACTAACTTTTATCTGTATTATTGGCCACAATTTTATTTTATTGTTAATATGTCTCAACTTACCTCCAGCAAATTCAGTTTTTAAAGCATTTAAAATATTTATTTGATTGTGTTAACATTACATGCCTATGTATGTTTGTCTGTGTGTGGGTATATGCATGTGAGCACAGGTGCCTACAGAGGCCCGAGGTTGGTGTCAGAACCCCTAGAGCTGGAGTTAGAGCTGGTTGTGAGCCACGTGATGCTGGGGTGTGGAGTCAAGTTCTCTGCAAGAGTGGTGTGTCCTTTTAACTGCAGGAGCATCTCTTTAGCCTCTTAGATTCATTTTTTAATGGAAGTCTATCAACTGATTCATCATGTTGATAGGAATGTAAAATACCGTTTTCTTTAAGTGCTCTGAACTTGGTTCTTATTTTAGAAAACTTAATCCTGAATGGTTACTGTGATTTACGCACACCTATGTGGGGTAACGTTTTTCACGTTATCTGGTTTTATACCAGGTACGGACTTCCTTCTTGGGCAGGTAGGACTGAATAACAGAAAAAAGGGAAGGAGTTAAACCGACTGAGACTTTGTCTTGTTTCTATGCAATGAAAGGCCAAGACCTTTAATTCAGGTGACTTTGTTTATCCACCTTATGTGTTGAGGGGAAGGAGACAATAACGTCATTGTGAGGATAACATAATGACTCTAACGGCTGTCACATGCTCAAAGTTGCCTACTGTTATCTGTTGTTCATCTTTACTTCGAAGTTGTATTGTAAGTTAACTTCTGTTGCCCCAATCCTTCTCCTCGTCTTCTCTACGAATTATGTTTCCCATGTTTTTATTCTCGCTCTGTCTCACCAATGCCCACATGTATGGAAGACAGTCACATCCTGTTGCTTACAAGGGTTAGCCACCTGCTGCTTCCGTTTCTGGGAGTTGCTTGGTCACCCTTTGTGATGTACACACAAAGGAGTGTGCTGATGGCAGATAAATGTTCTTTGATTGGAGAGTCTGCTTCTAGTTAGTAAGAATAGAGAATTTTTGCACTCATTCTGAGTTTCTAAAGTTTTAAATTAGGGTATCTAGCCTCTTTGCCATTTTTCTCTTCCTTCCTAGTTGAGACTCTCATCAAACTTTCTGGTCTGAGTTCACTCCTGGAGGGTTTTGGGGGCTATTGTAAGGCATGTGTTTTTAATTTGGTGAAATTACATCCCTTTGGTTAAATCTACTGTGAAATTAAAACCTTGACACAAACCTGACATTCAACAGACTCCGTTTGAAAGTGCCCTGATTTAATGTGAACTCAGATGGTTGCAGAAAGCTATAGGTCTGTTTCCAAAATCTTCAGGCTTAGCTGCTTGATGACAGAGGCCACATTGTGAAAAAGAGCATGTGTGTGAAGAGCAGGCTGAGGAAGATGTCCTGAGTAGTGTGAGGGACATTGTTTCTTAGTGCGTATATTTTTCGGCTTTTTGCTATGCAGCTGCTGCACGTGTAGTGAGCTATCTATACAAGGACTCCATTGCCACCGGTCCCCTTTCTATACAATGGCATTAGAGTTTTACCAGAAGTGTTACTAGAGGCAGAGTCGAAGTCCTTTTTAATATTTCTCCCCTTGATGGAAGCTCATCCATCTGCTTTGTGTGAAGTGCTAGCATTTGGTCTGATATTCACTTTCTCTAGTTGCACAAGGTCAGTATGCTAAGGAGAAACTTAATTGATATTACTTGATTAAGACAGCATTTTACAGGTAATTTGTTTAAATAGACAAATGGTTGTTCTGTTTTTATACAACTAAATAAGGCTAAATATCAAACTTTGGTAATGTTAGAGACATATGTATTTTAACACATAGATCTTTTAATTTCTTAATTGATTGTTTACATTTAACCTCCCAAATTTACCTTTGCAATATTAGGCCTGAATCAGTATTTCATCCATGGAGTTTCTTATTTTCTACCCTTCCTAAGGAATTAGGAGCCTTGGAAAAAAGTTACTGGAAAAATATGTTTTTAAGCCATCAACTTTTAAGAAGTTTATTTTATAACACTCCGAGGCTTAAAGAAAAGTCCTAAGAAAAGTAGAGAACACTCACATATCTGACTTCTAGTTTCCTTTATTCTGGCTCCCTAAACTGTGCATCTTCATTGTTCATGAATTACACTGGTCCAGTAGAGTTGAGTGAAGTTCTGCTCCATCAAGAATTCATGGTTTTTCCTTTCCCACAATATCTTGTGGAGTCCATACAAGACATTGTATCACATTTAGTTGTTTATTTTCTGAAGGGTCCTCTAGGCTAAGAAAATTTTAGACCATCAAGTTGTAAAGTTAAATCACTACCCCAATATTCTTATTCTAATTTTAATTCATCCCTCCCCACTTCATCTCTCCTCTCTTCTCTATTCCAACTTCGTAGCATATGTGCCTTTCATCCCTTCACTCTGGTTTTGTTTATTCTTACCTGCTCGTTTGGGATCTTCCTCATTTTATGTTTTCTTCATCTCAGGCTTCCTTTGGTGTCTCTGTGCACTGGATTTTCCATATCCTGTTGCTCTTTAGGAAGCTTTACTGACACATTGCATGGGTGTTAAAATGCGCCTTCTTGATGCTTTCTCTCCATTTCTCTTTCATTTAGAATCTGAAACAGACAAGCATTTGATGGAGGACTTGAAATAATTAACTTCTTTACAGGTGAAGTCTTAGACTGTATCCCCAGAACTATACATGCTGGGTATGAACATGTCCACAATCCCAGCAGCCAGCAGATGAGGCAGGAGAAATGAGAAGTTCAGGCTCTTTCTTGACTACTGAATTCCAGGTAACCTTAATCTATGTAAGGCTCTGTCTAAAATCTCTGAGTTGACTCAATTCTACTTCAATGCACATCACCCCGTGTTTACTGAAACACTCCTTTCTCCACCTGCCCATCTCTACAGGGTTCATCAACTGATCAAAAAGATGAAACTGTCAAAAAGATGAATTGTTTTAATGTCCCAACCTAACTTTCAGGACCATTCCTCTCCTGTAGTCTCTCTACTTTAATCTTGCTACATCCTGCTCTTCACTGATGACAATTTCATATACCTTGATTGACAGCCCCTGACTGTTGAGTGAGAATTTCTATTGATAATGGGTAGTAATGAGTAGAGTATTTGATTTTGACTTTCCAAAAGCCCAAATGTGTCATTAAGTGAACTAATTTAAGTACTGGATGAAAATTAAGGAAATGAAAACACCAACAGCATATTTTGATGAGTGCAAATGCCAACTGAGAGGAGCCTATTGTGTATATGGAGGCTCTTTTGAAGTTATCATCTTAAGACAGCATAATGGGTCTCCTGGATCAGGAGCTCTGACTCAGAAGAAATCCAACTGCAAGAAATTGGATTTTAATGAAAATAGAGAATACATGTTACAGTAGTGGCACGGCATGATTTGGAAAGATTTAATATGTTCTAATATGTTGTGGTCAACCCATACATTCAGAGTAAAGTCACTTTTCAATAAATCATGGCACAGGTATTCAACACCATTTTAATCCAGCTCATAATTCCTTTTTTAATTGAAGATGTTTTTCTGGTTATTTGTTTTCTTTCTTTCTTTCTTTCTTTCTTTCTTTCTTTCTTTCTTTCTTTCTTTCTTTCT
>NW_026585698.1:6098321-6116931 GCF_907164565.1 Psammomys obesus | reverse complement strand
TCTTTCTTTCTTTCTTTCTTTCTTTCTTTCTTTCTTTCTTTCTTTCTCTCTCTCTCTCTCTCTCTCTCTCTCTCTCTTTCTCTCTTTCTCTTTCTTTCTTTTTTTCAGACAGGGTCCCAAACAGCCCAAAAGTTTCTATACACAGGAGCATCACCTCAGTTTATGATCCTCTTGTCTCCTCTTCCCATGTGCCATGTGTGGGTTACAGGTGTTGGGAACTAAACTCAGGACCTCATGCCTGCCAGACAAGCACTGTATCCAAGCCCTCAACTGATGGATATTTGGCTTTTAGAAAATTAATAGTTCATCTTATTATCATTTTCATTTTTTATCTTCAGTCTCCATCGTTTGCATTAATCCTACTGAAACCCTCCATTGGGCTGCTTAATCTCCCAAATTAAGCCATCATATTGTTCTCCTGAGAAGTTTCTAAAATTTGCCCTTTTCCCTTTGGAATTATTCATCCTGAAATGCAACGGATTGTTTTTATGTCCCAACCTAACTTTCAGGACCATTCCTGTCTTGTAGTCTCTCTACTTTAATCTTGCTACCTCCTGCTCTGCACTGATGACAATTTCATATGCCTTGATTGACAGCTTATGGATACTCACTCTTTCAGCATGAGCCAGTCGATAATATTAACCCATCGGTGCAGTATTATTATCTGGGTGCTATGGATAATTTAGTTGGAACCCACAGAGCGGAAGAGAAAACCAGGATGAATGCATCATATGCCCTCCATATTTGCCCTTGACAAGATTCTACCCACCAGCTGTGGGACAAACCATCCTGTCATTTCTTCATTATCAGGTTGTGGAAAGCCTTTGTCTTCCCTGTGTTATTGCATCTGTGGGAAGGCACTGGATGTTTCCTTTGGGACTCCTCATTAAGGCCAGAAGGGAGCCTATTAGCCTTGTCCTCATATTCTGTGGCAACTATTGAATCCTGACTTCAGACAAATAAAATAAAGGGACTTCAAAATAATTTTTTTAAAAACCCTTATATTCATGCATTTTAGAAGTTTTAATTTATTTTTAGTCTTGACTTAAAGTGGATGATTCTGCTGATAGGTACATCAATAAATTCCTTGTACTAATTGGGTGCTGTGATTTTAATGCTGGTTGTCATCCAGATAGGACTAGAAGCACTTAGGAGACCAGCCTCTGAGCACTGTGAGGGATTACCTAGAGAAGGCCGGCTGAGCTGGGAAGATCTACCTTCAGCACCATTCCCTGGGAGAGGGTCCTGGCCTGAGGCCAAGCATCTTTCCCTGCTTCCTGACTGTTGATTCCATGTGGTCAAACTGCCTCCAGCTCCTGCCACCATGCCTCCTCCCTCCCCAAGAAGGCCCGTATCACCAAACTAGGAGCCAAAATGAACCCTTCATTCCGAAAGCTGCTTTTGCCGGGGTGTTTTATCACAGCAACATAAAAGTAAGCAAGACAGACAATCCCTGTAGGCTGTGTATACAGTATTCAGATAAATCCCTTTAAAAACTGTGTGAGGTGGATGTTGTTATGATCTCAACATCAAAGGGAAAATGAGATTCAGGTGGATTACAAATGTTGTTCAAGGCCCTAAGTAACAGGGAGCTTGAGAAATGAATTCAAATATATCTATGTCATGAACCCTTATGTTACTTACTTCTACTTTTGTCATTTCTGTTATTGCAATGATTGGACCTTGGAGTTTGTGGGAGGTATCTGCCCGGAGAAGGTGAGTCAGCAGTTCAGTCCAGTTGAGGAAGCTGGATTCAAATTGCCTTCCCTACGGTACCTCCTTGGCGCAGGGAGGAAGTGTGAGAAAAAGAAAGGGCTAATTCACAAGAGAGAAGCAGGCACCAGTAACTTCTGAAAATAAGAGAACTGGAAGAAACTGGAAAGAGCTGGTTGAGTCTCTGAGAGTCCACCACGAAGTGCTAATTTGGCACTTAACACTGGTGTTATGGGAAGGTGGCCCCGGTCAGGGGACACAGGGATAGCCCTCTAAGAACGTGTTTAGAGACTGAGCTCTGGCCAGATTTAGGTTATGGCTGCTGGCTTTTCATTCTCAGGGTCTGTGGCTACTTCCCATAGCTTTGCATGGCTCTTTATTTCTCAATAGTGAATCTATGCCACCTCTGGCCCTTTCTTTGTCCTTTTAAATTAATGGCAAAGTGTGCAGAGTAGAAAACGACTTGTTTGTTAAGTTTTCCTCCTGGTTTTCGACTCTAAGGTCTGTGTTAGCGTAATAAGCAGTAATTATGGTCTGGGTGAATGTCATCCTGTAATCCCATCAATGAAGTCATGATTACAAAGCACTTCTAATGAAGACTAACCTGCACTTTCTTTCTGAACCTGTATAGGTTAAATGTCACAGGCATCCTAGACTCAAAAAAAGATGAGCAATTCCCATGAATGTCCATTTGTCATCTTGGGAAGATTAAGTTCCATATATAATATGTGGATAATAAGGGTGTGGTAAATAGTTACTGCACAGGTGTGTGTATGTGTGTGTGTGTGTGTGTGTGTGTGTGTGTGTGATGTGTAGTGGGGTAGTGTGCGCATAGCAACTCTCAGCACAGGAAGTGCAGCCACGCTCAATGTACTCCAAAGTCTGCTGGCTTTTGGGGGCGTTTAAGTCTTTTACACTGAAATATAATCTTTCTCTATCGTTGGCCCCAATGGTAAACATTTGCTTTTACTACTTTGAAATTACGTGCCCATAGCTTTTTGTTTTTCTTCCTTTCCTGATTTTTTTTTTTCGGATTTGTTTTACACACAATCTGGCTTGTCAGAATACTGATGTCTCTCTACCCTTACTTGGCTCATCCTGGGCTGGCTGTTCAGTGGCTGGCTTATCAAGAGGGCACCATGTAGCTTTCTCGTTCAGATGTCCTGTCATTGATACAATTTTGCAGAAAACTGATGGCAGTTTACTCCACAGATACACACTCACACACATTGGATCTTCATCTGTAATCCCCTTTCTCAAGCCAATCAATTGGTCCCAATGCACAAACAAACACAAATCCCCACAGGAATCTCTCCTATGTACCACCATTGTGCAGATGTTGTGGGAGCTAACTGAGCAGTGAGAGAAATCCTGTGTCCTTCTAAAACTGAAGTGTGGTTGAGACAGAAGAACACTTAATTAAGTGCAAGGAGTAACACAAAAGTTCCAAAAAACAGCCAAAAATACGCTGTGAAGGTTTCAGAGGGAAAAGAAGACTTTTAGCATGGGAGAACAAAGAATTCCTAATGAGTATGTAACGTTCAACTTCTAAAATATATTTTTTCAAATAACAGCTCAACAGGAATGAAGAAATTAGCACATTATTATTAGAGAGGGTGCAGAAATGAGTATTTGCCTTCATCTGCTGTTGTCATTAGGAATACATTATTACTTCTGGGAAGTAATCTGGCTGTGTTTTATTACATTTAAAATGTGCATGCTATCTCTCCTAGTAATTCACTTCTGGGAATTGATTTGAAACAAATAAGTAATAAGTTATAAAGGTTTACTTATAAAGATGTTTCTTTGAGCTTTCTTTGTAACATTAAAAAAAGAAAAGACCAAATGCTCACTTATGGTAATGGTGGAATAAATTAAGGACTATCAATATACGTAGGTGAGGCAATTATTAATATAGATGAAGCAGAGCTCTATAAAATGAGGTGAAAACATGTCCATGTAAACTATGTGAGAAAAGTTCAGTGTCGGAATAATATATATGTGATACATATAACAGTATCTTTTAGGAGACCAAATTAGAAAATGTGAATCATTGTGTAACTTTAAAAATACTTTTTCAGTGTCATGGGCTGGCTCTTGGATCACCTCCACCTGGGGGGAGAGCAGCCTTACCAGTCCACAGAGGAAGACAAAGAAGCCAATCTTGATGAAACCTGATAGCCTAGGGTCAGATGGAAGAGGAGGAGGCCTCTCCTATCATTGGACCTGGGGAGGTGCATAGGAGAAGAAGAGGGAGAGAAGGTGGGATTGAGAGGGGATGGGGGAGGGTGATACAGCTGGAAAACAAAGTGAATAAACTGTAATTAATAAAATAAAAAAATGAAAAAAATACTTTTACATTTTTGTTATATTTTTGTATTTTGCTTTTTTTCCCCCTAAGACAGAGTTTCTCTGTGTAGCCTTGGCTGTCCTGGACTTGCTTTGTAGACTAGGCTGGACTCACACTCACAGAGATCTTCCTGCCTCTGCCTCCCTGAGTGCTGGGATTATAGGTATGTGCCACCATGCCCAGCTTCTTCACTGCACCTACCATCTTCTGCCATCATAGAAGAATCTACTATGTTGAGTAGGTCTCACCCTGACCCTGACCTGGACCTTGACCCTGACTCTGAGGTCAGAGAGCTTACACAGCTATTTTTAAACAAAGCAAATAACTATATGGAAGGAAATATATATAATAATTACCTCAGGGAAGTAGAATTAGACAATGAACTGGGTGTTTTTTATAAAAAGAACATAGTTGAGTATGTTTTTGTTATAAAGAGATGAATGCCCTGGTAAGTCAAGTAACTGGCAATGAAAATACATGCCACTTAGACGTAAAGAATGGCTGGGTTAGCAGTGATTAAGAATGACATGGGTATGTGGAAGGATGGATTGACTGGGCTGTCTCTTGAGTAGAGACTCAGGGTCCACAGCTGGTCCAGTGGTGCCTGGCTGGATAATGTTTAGAGGGAATGTGTTCCAGTGATAGAAGAGGCAGATCAGATGTGACCTGGACAATTTATACCTAATCTCTGTACTTCATAGCAAAAGCATTTGGCTAGGGGGATTGTGTGACTATAGCTGTACTTTCGGCAGGTTTTTCTGTGCCTGGGTTTAAGGTGGATTATATAAAACAATGCCCCCAATCTAGGAAGCACATGAAGGCATTATTTACTCTATTCTAGTCAAGATATAATGACTTGTACCAGTGAGGCGGTAGTGTTGAAAAGAGAAAGGTGAGGGTGATGTATTGAAGGACGATACAGTTGTCAACTCATTGCTGTTGTTAGAGAAGGGGAGGAGCAGTCAGCAGTGATAGAGACAATCATAGTATTCTTGGCAGAAGGAGATATGTTTGGAAATGGTTAGGAGGTTAAGGATAACCTGCGATTTATGACAGAGTGAGACTAGCTGGAAACTAAAAATTGCTACTCAGCTTGGAAGTAGAGTTTGGGTTTTGTGACATGTAAGCATTATAAGATACTCTATCTGGTCCAGGACCTGCCAATGTTCCTAGTCCCTCAAATTCCTGGTAGATTTCTCCTCTTTAGAGTAATTTCCTTGGGAGCAGTGTCTGTCTCATTTAGGGTTACTATTGCTGTGATTAAACGCCATGACACAAAGCAAGTTGGGGAGGAAAGGGTTTATTTGCTTCACATTGTAGTGCACTGTTGAAGGAAGTCAAGACAAGAACTCAGAGAGGGCAGGAACCTGAGGCAGGAGTTGATGCAGAAGCCTTAGAGGAGTGCTGCTTCCTGGCTTGCTCAGCATGGCTTGCTCAGCATGCTTTCTTATAGAACTCAGGACAACCAGCCTAGAGATGTCACCACCCACAATGCACTGGACCCTCCTTATCAATCACCAATTAAGAAAATGCCTAACAGGCTTGTCTAGAGCCTGGTCTTATGGAGGCATCTTCTTAATTGAGTTTCCCTCCTCTCAGCTCACTTCAGCTTGTGTCATGTTGACATAAAACTATCCTGTGTCCTAAACACACACACACACACACACACACACACACACACACACACACACACACCTCTCTACCTCTCTTTCTTTGTTTCTTGCTTGCTTGCTTTCTTCTTTTCTCTCTCTCTCTCTCTCACTCTTTCTTTTTTCTTTCTTTCTTCTTCAGATTTTCAAGATGGGGTTCTTCTGTGTAGACCAGGCTGGCCTCGAACTCACAGAATCTGCCTGCCTCTGCTTCCTAGGGTGCTGTGATTACAGATGTGTGCCATCGCACCAGGCATCTCTCTAACTCTTACTAGTTTCTTAAGGAAACTACTTTTGAAGCCCCATTGTAGATGTTTTCTTTGTAGCATTTCTCATTAGTTTTAATTCTATAGTGTGATGCATGTTAACACTCATTCCATCAGTCTGAGCTCCCTGATAACACAGGTTCTATGTCAGTTTCCCCAAATGCTTTATCTCTAGTACCTATCACCGCAGCTTCACAATGTAGTGATGCGGTGTTTACATTGAACAAACGGCTGGTCATGATGGAGCTCATGAAGAAGATAAAACTATCTGTACAGACTCATGCCTACGCGACTAGCTTCTATCCTCATCATCACCATGTGTCCTACATCATGGTTCCCTACTTAGTTTGTGTGCAGGGAGAGCTGTTACCATTGGAGTTCCTGATGTACTATTTTTAAATATGACTCTGAGATCATTTCGTACACATCATCAAATTTTATTTTCAGTCCTCATTAGTTCTACATTTCTCTTTCTTGATCCCCAAATGAAGATTCCTTAATTTTCTTCTCTTCTCTTTTTGTGTTTTTCTTTTTCATGTTTTAATGTCTGAATTCCTACATTTTCCTGGTGCTAGCTGCCTTATTTCTCAGACTCCAGGGAGATGTAGCCAGTTCAGGTGATGGTGCTGCTGCTGAAATCCACTCAGCTTACCCTTTCTTCCACTTTCTTCTTTCTAAAGTGAAATAGTATTATCATGTACTCTTTAAAATTTTAACAAAACACTAAGTAGGAAAAACACAGCAGATACCCAGCAGTTCATTGTTTTAAAGGTGATGAATTGTTTTCTTCTCTGATAACATACAAGAGCAGCTCAGGAGTTCTTAAGGATGCCAACAAGGTCAGTGGCTTTGAAGAACAAATGTTTCCATCTACCCAGAGGCTCACATCCTTTCACATGCCCTCTGCTTAATCTCTGTCAGGGTCATTTTTGAGTTGAGGTTCTCCTTTTCCCTCAAAATAATCTTTTCAATTGAGTAACATCTCTGTCCTTTCTCCCAAGGCAGTGGGGTGGAGCCAAACATTTGGTATATTGAGAATTGCCTTTGTTGAATTTCTAGGCCAAGATAAAGAAGTTAGCTAAGTTGTCGATCTTGAGCTAACAAGAGAGAGAGCATATAGGTGTGGCTTTTGCCCAATAAAATGGTTCTCAATAGCAGCTCCCTGCTGAACTTACAAGGGGCCAGATTTTATTGTCACCAGAACTACTTAGCAGCCCTATACACACACAGTCCCCTCCCCACAGAGAGAGAGAGAGAGAGAGAGAGAGAGAGAGAGAGAGGTGTACATGCTGTGTGGAGCATGTACCTGAGTGTGTGCACACGGAGGTCTGAGAGGGATGTCTGTTGGTGTCTTTCTTTACCTTCAGACAAGATCTCTAACTGAACCTGAAGCCTTCTATTTAGGCTAGACTGGTTGGCCATCCAGTGAGCTCTGCTGATTCTCACATCCCCCTAAGCTGTGGTTTCATGACGGCATGTCTGTGCTATTATGTGGGTGCTGGGAATTCAAAGTTGGGTATTTCATGATTGCACGGCCAGTCCTCATACCCACTGAGCCATCTCCACAGCCTCCCTCTCTAGAGATTTTATTTACCTGGTCTGGATCAGTGCTGGGAGACTGAGTCTACTTTAGATTCTTCAGCTTATTCTAGTGAGATGCTCCACTAGGAGTGCAGAGTTTGGCCTTTACAGTCAGGCTCTGGGACAGCTGAGGGAGGGAAACAGGGGATAAAAGGTAGGCCTCTTCACAGTGCTACATGGTATATGTAAGCGTTGGGTTGCAACAGTCTCCTTAGTTCTATTTCTAGAAAATTCTGGCTTTGTCTAGATGTGTATAAACTCAGGCAAAGGCTTTTAAACTCACACATAGCTTTAAAAACTTGGAGAAATGAAACCTGGAGATAGAATGTAATTTTCCTTTTTTTGCCCCAGAGCAAACATCACATTGAAATTTTAGAAGTGGGATTCAAGCTGTAGGTGGGAGAAGAAGTCATTTCTTTCTGTGAACATTTTGTAGAGACAGAGCCCTGAGGAGACTATGTTCCCCAGGGACATAACAAACATTCTTCGCCTGCCTTTCTTATCTCATCCTTCCTCAAATCCTGTAGGAGTCTCAATAAACCTACTCAGAGCAACGGTTCTGCAGTTTTGCTGTTTCTGAGAAAGAAAAGAAAGTGTCAAATTCAGTTGTTTAACATCTTTTCTGCAACATATCATGGAATAAGCAACTTTTATATGTATGTGTATTGTGTTTGATAGCCTGTGTGTATGCACGTGTTCATGCGTGTACACATGCATGAGTGCTACTGTGTGTGTGTGTGTGTGTGTGTGTGTTGGTATCTTCCTTAACTACTCTCTTTTAGACAGGGTCTCTCAATGAATCTGGAACTCTCCACTTCAGCTAAGCTAGCTGAGTAGCAAGCTCTTGGGACACTCCTGGCATGACTCACCCAGGGCTGGAGTTACAGATCCTTGCCACCACACCTAACATTTAAATGGGCCTGGAGGTCTGACTTTAAGTCACTGTGCTTAGCTTAAAGCACCTAATTGACTGAGCCATCTCACAGGAAGGCAGGTCTCTAACGAGCTTCTGTAAATAGTAGGAGCATCCATAGAACTAACCAATCGCTGGGAAATGGTCATGACCTGGAGTAGGATGCTTTGAACATTAAACAAAGGAGGTTGCAGGAAGGTGTGTGACAGAAGGGACTTTCTGACAAGGTGTGGGGTGAGCAGTCACTTTTCAAAAGCCCTGGAAATATTATTCAGAGGTGGGAAGGGCACGTGATGTATAATGAAGAGGAGAAATTGGTTGGTGGGAAGAGTGGTGTGTTTGAGGTGGAAGGTTCAGGAAATAGGATAAATTTATGAAGTGTATTAAAACTAGGAGATGCCATTTGAAGCTTCTGCCTGAAATGTGAGGATTAAAGAATTGGATCCATTAGCCCACCTGACGACAGCCCATAAAGTTCTCTAGCTGTTGAAAATATAGTTTTAATCAGTCACACAAAACAACGTTCCTCATGTCCCTAGTAATAAAAAGCTTCAGTGTGACAGATGGGAAGAGGGCACAGTGTGCGGAACACTCCAGAATATTGGAAAACTTTCTGGTGCCATTTACTAACTTGACTTATTTTCTTAAAAGTTCCCCTTAGGAACAAATGTTTATGCTAAATTTTTAGATGAGACGGATGGTACTTTGTCTCAGGAGAGTTTTCCTAGGTGATGGATGCGGTGTAATGGGTTGCATTCTAACTTTGTGGTCATGAATCTGGGAAACTTTTCAAGTTAAGTGGATTCCAAAAATCAAACAATTCATGTTTGATACTAAGGATGTACTGCATACTGATTAATTTTTGTCAACACAGGAAGAGAAACTGCAGTTGAGGAATTAATTAAATCTGTGTGATGATTGACGTGGGAGGGCCCGGTCCACTACGGGCGATGCTATTCCTTAGCAGGTTGGCATGGGTTATTCAACAAAACATGCTGAGCAAGCTACAGAGAGCAAGCCTGTTAACCAACATTGCTTTCACAGGCTCTGCTTCAGTCATGCGTCCAGCTTCCTACCTATAACCTCTGCTTGGCTTCAAACCCTTCTCTGCTAGGTTGGTTTTGTTCAATGTTTTATAATAGTAGCAGAGAAGAAAACTAGGACAGGCTGTGTAGTCTCTATGTTTGTACTCTAGGGTGGGAAGATATGGGCTAGGTGGAAGCTTAGAACAGAGGTTCTTCAAAAGAGAGACTGTTTGCAATCAGACATATCTTCTGATAGCTCCTGGTCTTCTACCGCCCCTTCCTTCTTCTGTGAATCTGATCTGTAAAGGGAGAATAATGCTTAGAAAGAACTTGCTTTGTGTTTACTATCTCTGTTGGCCAGTTTTTCAGAAACTTGGTTTTTTTACTTGAAAGTCTGACACACATAGCTGTTTTTTTTTTGGGGGGGGGCAATATATTTACAGAAATAATTCTTGGCAAACAAATGCCAACTATTTTGAGAGAAACTTGAAATTTAGATTTTTTTTCTTAGACCAAAGTCAGGCTCCCTGGGTTATAGAGCCAAGAGAAGTTGATTGTTAATAAATGATGATGGTGGCTAAGGGTGCTGCAGCTGACTGAATATTTCTGCTCTTCTTCCCTTCCCATTCACATATTGAGAACTAATTCTCCATGTGATATTTGGAAGCAAAGCCTTTGGGAGGGTAAAAGTTTCATTTCCTCTTCAAAAGAATAGCCAGAGAGCCCCCTTCATTCTTTTGAATGTGTGTTACACAGCACAAAGAAGGGTGTCACAATTTGGCTGTAAAGTGTTACCTCACAAGGTCATGTGGTTAAACATTTAGTACCCAGGTGGTGATATTATTTTGGGAGTGTGTGGATTTTAGGAGGTGAGTTCTTGCTGAGGGAAGTGAGTCATTAGGGGTGGGTCCTAAACTTTATGGCTGTCCCAAGTCCAGTCTCAACTTTGTTTCCTGGTACACTTAGTTATGAGCAAGCAGATCCACTCTTCTGCCAGTGTAGACACGATCCACCCTGACTCCTACGCCTACCTCACTATGATGGGACACCCTCAAACCATGAGCCAAAGTAAGCCCTCTCCCTCTTACTTTGTTCCTGTCAGGTAGCCATTGACAGCAATGAGCAAAGTAACTAATGTGATTGGTACCCAAGAGCCAAGAAGCAGGATGCTACCCGTGCTTTGCTCTTGGCTTTCTGTTGTTTATCATGCTGTCCTTGGTGTTCTCCTGTACCCTGAGAGAATGTGACAGGTGTCTAACCAGACGTGGTGACTGCCTCCATTTCCTGATGGAATGGGCAAGCCTGTCTTTTTAGGCTCCTTCTGATTTCTATAGATATGACTTATGGTCCAGTTTTTTTACTTCTGTAGCTTTGTAAGCTCTGTCTGTCCTATTTAAATTTTTCAAAAGTAATTTCTAACCATTAGCTTAAGATTAAACTGTAATAGGAGCCTTCCTTGATGGACTAGAACAGTGATGCACTGGATCTATAATTAATTTCTGTTCCAGGGATGGCTTTGTGGCTTGTGCAGGTAACCCAGAGTCCTCTCAGCATGGGTCTCCTACCTTCAGGATGAAGAGAATGATATGCGTGTTAACTTGTTATCATTGTTTTAACAGTTAGGTAGATGGTGCACAGATGTGCTGCTCATTGTGCTCTTCACACACACACCAGCCATCTACTACTGTCATTGTTAGTATACTTGTTGCTAGAGCTTGACTAATACAGTGCTCTAACCTGCAACTGCATTTGTGTGTGTGTGTGTGAGGAGTGAGTCATCTGTCAGTAGAAGTGTGATAAGCCAGTCAGTTGACGGTGAACTTTTCTCTCTGTCAAGAGGAGATGAACCAGAGTGACAGGTTGAGGAATTAGATTCACTCAGAGTTCATTGTTCCTGTAAGGATAATTCAGTGTGTTTCATTGTTCATTGGGTCACTCATGGAGACTGACTTTAGTTTCAGCATATCAGAGGTTTGGGTAATAAGAGATGCATACAAAGTTTTGTGAGAATTCATAGGGATGATATATCTAGGGTGACTAGGAGAATGGCTGGCGTATGGTAAGTGCTCAATGCATGGTGTCATAACTAAACTAATACCAACATTAGTTACAACAATGATGATATAACTGGACGGAGGGGTGACAACATAGGAGCTGAGATGTGAATTGTCTTTTTTAGGTAGGTAGGGGAGAAACTGTTTATTTTAACTCACAATTGCAGGTTAGAGTCCTTTTTTTTTTCAGAGAAGTCAAGGCAGGAACTTGAAGCATCTGGTTACCTCTTCAGTCAAGAACAGAAAGAAATGAGTGCATGAATGTTCCTTTCTCAGCTCATCTTCTTCACTGTTATACAGTCTGGAAACACAAAACTAGGGGATGATGCCACCCATGGTGGGCTAGGTCTTTATATATCAATTTACATAGTCAAGATAATCTATCACAGTCAGGCCTATAGACCAACCCTACCTAGAAAAATCCCTCATTGAGATTCTCTTTCCAGGTGATACTAAATTATATCAAATTTACAATTAAGATCTAACCACCACAATATGGAAGTAAAGCAAAAGTGTTACAGACATGATGGAGAGAGTAGCTAGATTTATAAAATGATTGAGTAGCACTAGTAGAAATGCCCAGTGGGAAGCCATAGCTTTGTATTTGTGAAGGCTTGCCATAGTAGGCATGGGAGAGAGACTTTAAATCACAGTTAGAGTTTTAACATGAGGATTACAATTCCTGAATCCTATCTCCTGGGAGTAGGATAATCAGTAACCCTGGGGTAGAGAGGATATATGTTTTTTAAAAATACCCATGAAGGCTATAATACAAATAGTTGCAAACAGGATACAGTTTGCAAACAGGATACAACTTGAGGACCATATTATGAAGAACTGGTGAGTTATTATAGGTAACCGATAGGTGAGATATTAATGGCATAATAATGAAACTCTCTTATCTAGTGAAGCTGTAGCCTTAGTTTGGGGGTACATATTAAAATACATTGTCCTTCATTTGATCAACTATGTTCATAGCACCTTTATTTGCAACAGCCAGAATCTGGAAACAAACTAGATGTCCCTCAATGGAGGAATCAATACAGAAATTGTGGTACATCTACACAATGGAATACTACTCAGCTACTAAAAACAAGGAAATTATGAAATTTGCAGGAAAATGGGGAGAACTAGCAAAGACCATCCAGAGTGAGGTAACCCAGAAACAGAAAGACATGCATGTAGACACTCATTTATATCAGATATAAGCAGATATCAGCCATATAATATAGGATAGCCATCTACAGACCTAAAGAAGCTAAACACTAAGGTGGACCCTGGGAAGGTTGCTTAATATCATTCAGAATGGCAAACAGGATAGACACCAGAAGAAGTGGAAAAGAGGAAACAGGATGGGAGCCTACTATAAAGGGTCCTCTGATAGTCTTTATCCAACAGGGAATGGAAGCAGTTGACTGTTCTTTGATCACTCCCCCCTGATGATGCAGCCTTGCCAGGCCTCGGAGGAAGAGGATCCAGGCAGTCCTGATGAGACCTAACAAGCTATGGGCCGATGGCAATAGTGAGGAACTACCCCTTTCAGTGGAAGGGGATTGGGGTAAGAAGAAGGAAGGATGGGAATGGGGGAGTTGAGGGAGGGTCTTCAATCAAGATATATAATGAATAAATTGTGAAAAAATAATAAAAAAATAAATAATAAAAAATACATTGTCCTCAAATGTAGGTCATCAAAATATAGTTTATAGTGGAATAAAAATACTTTCACCACCACCACCACCACCAAAAAAACAGACAAACAAAAATACTGTTCACTTAAAGGTAGGATTCTAACGTCAGGATTAAAATTTATTACAAACTTTTACATAAGCAGAATAATCAGTTTGCTTAAAAATTTATTACTTTAAACTTTTATACTTGTTTTTGGCAGATCACCTCGCTGTGAAGCTACAGCAACAGCACCACTAATAATTAGAAGTCAGGACTAGAGAGATGGTTCAGTGTTTAGGGAGATACTTCTGGAAGCTGGATACCTGTGGATACAAGGACCCACATTAGGCAGCCTACAACCACCTGCAACTCCAGCTCTGGGGCATCCAGCTTTCCCTCCCGGCATCCCTAGGCGCTTGATTCATGTTCCCCTCTCCCACACATGCACATAGTTAAAATAAAAATAAGCCTTTCAGACAGTCATTGGAATCTAGTGGGTGGGTTTCAGATAAAGCATTATGGTCAAGACGTGAGACTTACCTCACGCATTTCACACAGCTCCTCTCTACAAGTAAGCTCGAGTTACCTGAAGTGAGAAAGTGCTTGCCGACTACCAGCATAGCCTGGCCCAGGCCTCTGGCTTGTTTCGTATTTTCTACCTGGCTTGTTAGGATCTTCTCTAGGGTTGTCGGTACCCTAGCGCTACTCCCAGGTGGCCTAGGGCTAAGAAGACCAAAACACTATTTTTTTTTTGTATTAATTACAGTTTATTTACTTTGTATCCCAGTTGTAGCCCCCTCCTTTATTCCCTCTCAATCCCACCCTCCCTCCCTCATTTCCCCCATGCCCTTCTCTAAGTCCAGTAACACTATTCCTGACTTTCTGAGAAAGCACCAGATTGATTTCCAAAGTGGTTGTACAAGATTACAGTCCCACCAGCAGTGGAGGAGGGTTTCCCTTTCACCACAACCTCTCCAGCACGTATTATCACTTGATTTTTTGATCTTAGCCATTCTGATGCAAAACACTATTTTTAACTCTTAAATCTAAACAAAATTCTTGTTTCTTGAACTGGTTGTAGCCAAATAAATTCTCATCAGTTTTCAAGGCAACTGTTGAGAAGAGCAAAACGGTTGTTTGCCAGGAGCTGAGAAGTGGGAATGAACCGGCAAATTCAGGGACCACTGATCCCATCTCTACCATTTGACTTTAATGGAGACCAGGTCCCAACTGAGGGAGAAGCAGAGGAAACATGCATTAAATTTAACAATGACTTCACTGTTTATAAGAGCTACTATCACTAAGGGGTCCTAATTATCCTTTATTTTTTTTAATTTTTGAAAGTGTCAATCCTGAAGTCTATGTTGCTCTGGGGGCGGGGGTGTAGGTCTCATTGTCCCCTATTAATGACAGTCATTATGAATTCCAGAAAAAAAAAATACACAACCTCTTATTTTACTGAATGTTAAAAGAACATGACAGACTATATAAGAGTGTGTTCTTAGCAGAAAATGTCAATGTTCAATGGAAAATAAGATTATAGTCTCCAGGTCTTCCTTCTATGATTTAATATTAATATGTTGCTGTGTTCATAGGACACATTGCCTCAGAAAATTAGTCTCAGGTTTCTATATTTTATGAGAAGACGGTTTCATTAGCTATGGAATGTCTTTTTTCTGCTAAGGAGGCTCAGGAACTGCAAATCATAATTGAACTATCCCATTGATATAGTTGCTTAGCAACAAACTTTTACATAAGCAGACTAATCAGTTTGCTTAAAAATTTATTACTTTAAACTTTTGTACTTGTTTTTGGAAGATCACCTCGCTGTAAAGTGTACTTTTTTTTTTTTTTTTTCCTCCATGATTTTAAGTGCAGGTTTATGCCTGGGCTGCCTGTTTCACAAATTATGCCGCAAATGTAAATTCTTTCCAGTGGTTCTCAACCTTCCTAATGCTGTGACCCTTTAATACAGTTTCTTGTGTTGTGGTGACCCCCCAACCATAAAATTATTTTCCTCAATACTTCATAACTATAATTTTGCTACTGTTGTGAATTGTCAGTAAATATTTTTAGAGATAGAGGTTTGCCAAAGGGGTTGTGACACACAACTTGAGAATCTCTGCTTTACACTATTTTCATATTCTCAGTTGACCTAAGACTTTAGAATTAATTAACACTTATTTTTTTACTAACAAGACTTAAAAAATGGTTCAGAGAAACACAAACAATGCTCAGGTTGTTAAAACAAACAATTTACCTTATTGACGACTAAAAATGACAGTGTTGGATCTCAGGTGTGCTTTCTCTCCGCCCCCTCTTCACCATGGAAACGTTTAAACACTCACTCAATGCCTCTGTCAGGAAAAAAATAACAATGCTCACACAGTCTGCATTAATAGGTGTCTTCCCAGTACACTGCCAATACCGGGATAGCAGAGATTTTTATATTCTCTTCCTTTGCAGTTGTGCATTCTTTTGAAGGCTCACCGGGAGCTGAGGGCTTAAGTGGGTATCAGCTACAGTGTCACATGGGCTTTTGTTAAGTTCATGTTGCATTGTGTACCTGCTGGGTGGCTTTTCCTAAATTTGTCAATGTCTCTGAGCCTTATCTTAGACACGCAATGTCCTTAAAACACATCCTATGTGATGGCGCAAGAATAAGAGATGGTGTCCTAGGAACCATTTCTTCATGTGCCTGCTCAGTAGGTCTGAAAACATGGCTAACATTGTGCCTGAAGTTATCTACTTCAAGCTTTTGATTGCTGCTGTGTTACGATGGATGGATAATCCGTTATTGTTAACCTGCATTGTTGCTCAACACATCTTTATCCATAGGTAGATCCTAAGAAGTAACTCCCCGATGGTCATTATGGTGTGTTCGGAAAGACACAATTTAGTGAGACAATGCCCCCTTCTTGAACCAGGTACTTAGTTTTATACTGGGGAAGGGGGCTATAATGATTAAATGTCACAATATACTACTTAAAAGATGATCCTCTGTGGGTCTATGAGGAACTTTCTAGACTTGAGTTGACATGGAAAGATATATCCTAAACGTGAGTGGCACCGTCCTATGGGCTGCGGTACAAGCTTGAATGAAAAGAAGGCACGTTGAACAGCAGGGTTTATTTTTCTCTGCCTCTCAGAGTGGATACAGTGTGACAACCTGCTTCAACTCTCACTCCCTTACCGGGAGAGAATGTACCCCCCTTCCAACTGTGAGCCAAGAAAATTCCTCCCTCTTTCCTCTCTCTGTCCCTCTGTCCTTCTCTCCATGCCCCACTCTCTTCATCACAGCAACACGGCAAGTAACTATGGCAGAGACTAAAGATGATTGGATACAAACATATAACATTGAAAAGGAGAGATGACGGCCATTCCTAAAAACTAATATGCTCTCTCCTTGTAGAAGACAGAAGAGTATTTTGCGGAGTTAATTTATAGTCACACAGACGCATGTATTTGCATTCTTACAGGTTTCATCCGTTTCACTAAATCCATCCTCTTGCTTAGTCTTCTGTGCTGCTCCACTTAGGTGAATGGAAAGAAGAGAACCTGACCACTACTGAAGCTCACCATAGGCCCCTGTTGTGGTGGGAATAAAAGCTGAGGATCAGATGGTCTTGAGTTTCTTAATTACTGTTCATAAAGGTCCAGGAAGTCTCCAGATAAGCCTCTTAAGGCTGATTTCTTCATGGACTGAATGGGAATGGTGCCTTCAGTGTTGAGTGGAAGAGTGAGGGAGATGAAGTGACAGATGCCAGTGAGAGAGGTGGCAATTGTGTCCTCCATCACACAGTTGTCACAGAGCGGGCTCATGGTGAGGACCTCACAGAGTCCAGGCACCACTCTGGCTGTAGAAATTATTAGGAAGCAGTCTATCTGTTCTCGACAAGAAAATGTTTTAGTAAAGGAAAAACAGAATGTAAAAAGACAGGAAGCAATAGTCCTCAGCACATTTTTTTCTCCCTTTAAAAACCACTTAGATCCAACAAGGAGGGAAACGCCAACCTCACAGCAGAGTCCAGGCATGGCTCAAAGAGCAGGTATTGAGACTGGGTTTTAGAGGTGCTATATGCTGTATGCTAGGTAAGCATGAACATGAAGGACCTAAGCAGGGAACTAAAAAGAGACACTATTCATATTCAATTTTTTGATTTTTTTAAGCAAAGGATGTGCATTATATTCCTGATTTTTCTTTTAGAAGGGACAAGTGAGATTTAGCATCTGCTTTTTAACTCCAAATCCCACTCTTCTAGGATTAGAACTGTTGGGAATGAGGCATTTGAGAGCGTTGTGAAAGGAACATCTCATTTATTTCTTAGAGCGAGTTATGAAGTCAGTCCTCCGTACCCAGTGCAGCTAATGTTTCCAGGAAGTAGACAGTGCTCAGCAAACTGGTGAATCAGATATTTGGTTCTATGCTGCAAATATGATTTGCAATTAGTACTCGCAACAGTCAAACCACATCTGATTTTCTCTGAACAGGCATGAATTTCAGACATCTTTGTCTTACAAAGACTCTCATATCCCATCCTTGCCCTTCAGTTCTGACATTGCCTAAAATACCTTGTTTCATAGCAGGCTATTTCCAACTACCTTTGGTTCTACCGATGGATTTGTAAGGTATCTTTATTTTTATTGATATTCATAAGCTGTTTCTCATACATGAGGAAGTGGCTAATCAGAGGATTCTATGGTAGTTTATTTTCTTCATACTTAAGAAGGACTGGCTGAGAACAGAGCTCTGTGGGTGGGCACTGTCAAGCATGTGCATGCGAAGTCCTGGCTTCTATCTCCAGCATCATTGCCATGCAAATGTTTCAAGTGCTAATTTATCTTACATGGCTAATGGCATACCAACTCATGTATCTGAACTAATGTATTTATTGCTTTGGGCATTCTTATATTTACTAAAAAAATTCTACTCAGCTTTTAAGTAATATTATTTACTTCACTGTGAATTTTCTAAGTTTTAGATTATCCAGAACAGACTAGATCAACAGAATTCCATTTTCTCCTGGGTTTGGGGTAGAGAGAAGGCTAAAGTCCAGCATAGAGCAACTTTCGTCTTCTCTGCAATAAAAAGACAAACAGGTGGGGCTTTTTCCACATCCATTTTCATCACCATCTTCCTTGAATTTACTGTGTGTTTTTTTTTTAATAAGTCTCTTCCAACTTTGTGTTTAATTCAACTCCTCTGACCTTATTTCTTAGGGAGAAAATTAGAAGCTAAGTGTTGAGATCTCCATTCCTTATTCTTCAGCTGGAATGGCCCAAACCTTGCCTTCAAAGGTGATTTTTGTTATTTTTACTTTATTTTATTTTATTTTATTTTATTTTATTTTATTTTATTTTATTTTATTTTATTTTATTTTATTTTATTTT
>NW_026585698.1:6046734-6098311 GCF_907164565.1 Psammomys obesus | reverse complement strand
TTATTTTATTTTATTTTATTTTATTTTATTTTATTTTATTTTATTTTTTGCTAGAGTAAGTGCTAATTGCATTGTCTTTGTTTCAAATTCTGATTTTTAGGTGTGAGATAGAATTGTGTCACAGAACTTATGTAAAGGAGAAGGGAATCTCATCAGAGTAATGCAAGATCCTCATCACAGAATTTCTTTCAGTGAAATATGTTGTGTATATTATTGTATATCAGGAAAGCCCTTCTGGCCTAGGAGATGACTTAAATATGTCACAAATGCAATACTTTAGCTAATTAATGGAGAGAAGTAATTCTCTCTGAGCTCATTCTCTTCCCCTCAGATCATAACTAGATGTGATTTGCCTGTTAACCAAATCTCTTTCAGTTCAGCACTGTTGACAACTAACTGTAACCGTTGCAGATGTGATACTAGAAGGTGCCCTCTTAGTTTGGGTTATAGAACAGTCAATTTTCGAAAAATTCTATCTTGTATTCGAACTGCTTATTGTCCTTCATCATTACCAGCAGCAATCCACCACACCTCATGTTTCTATACTGCTTTATTGTTTTAGAATTAAGAATGGTAGCTATGGAGGAAGATGAAGAGATGCCATCTTTAGAGCAAGACATAACTGTTGTAATCATGAACTCACAGTAGCTACTGAGTCTGCATAAGAATTGGCCTGTCAGTGGTCTCAGGAGTAGAGGCTCTGACCCTTAGTGCCCAACTACCCCTTCCCATCAACAGATGGAAGTCATTGCCTTCAGTTGTACCCACTGATGACACCAAAAGGCTCCAATGGATAGTTCCAATCTAACTGTCATGCAGATGAACCTGGCTAAACTAAATCAGTCACAAACAACGCCCAGGGTCATGAACCTGGGAAAAAACTTGTATGAAGAGGGTCATTTGATATAGATGGAAGGAGGTAAGAGAAGGTGTGGGGAGGAAGTCAGTGTGAATACGTACATATAGACTTGTCAAGGAAGAGTTAACAAAACAAATCATTATCTCATTTGACTCTTGGCCCATGTCTCTCTGCACTGTGGATTGTTAGCTGCGACTCATAAAACATGTCACAGAGGTGTACCCCGGGAAGCATATTTTTGATCTCATGCCGGCAACAAACCCCACCAATCACAATCACAACTGCAACTACCATGTTTACTGTGAATGAGAATCATGAATACCTTCACTGTTAATCCCCAGTGTCTGAAGTGACTCAAAGCTGTAAGAACAGACAGATGGAAGGACTGTGATGGCCATTTTTGTGTGAGTTCAGGTGTATGGATTTTCTTCCTTCAAATAATGGTGGCTGGTCATAATGGCTCTTACTTCTAAACCCTGCAATGGCGAGACTGAGGCAGGAGGATGGGAACTCAAAGTCAATCTGAGCTAAATACTGAGTCCCTGTCTCAAAAATAAAAACAAAACACATAAAAGAAATGGTGTATCAATGGTTTGATTTCACCGTAAAGATATTGATTAGTTCAGCAAAGCCTTCCTAACTCATTAAAACTTCTGTGCCCTGGGGTTCTAATGTGTGATATCTGGTACTGCTGCTTTCTCAGTGTGAACCTGACTAGGTGATACTGAAATTCACAAATGCTTTTTGCTGGGCTCTTACTCTCTGGCTCTGTGAATATGAAAACAGTGATTAGATTATAGGAAGAAAGTGTAGATTAATCACTGCTGTTAAAGATTTATGGCATTCACCTGAATGTTAGCCACGTCAAATGCTAGTGATTTAAAAGGAGCAAGCACTGTCATTGTCAATCATCAAATGTCGAACATCTAAAATCACTTAAGTTACGAGCTTTTAAGTTTAATGAGAATCATTCACCTTCCCTTTAACCTCTATTTTGGGAGGCTTCAAAAGAAGCTTCAGGGCAAAGCCTAGGTCTGCAATGTGCTTTGTGATTTTTCTGGTTTATTTTGGCTTTGGACTTCATTTCTCTCATCTGTGGAGATGATACACATTTGAACAGCAATCGTGTGGGAAACTGCAAATTGAGTACCTGACACAGAGAAAATGGGAAATAATGTTCTTTTAACCAGTCTTAAAATTGTTTTGCTATTAATTATACCTTCTTTTAAAATAAAAGAATTTCAAGACATAAAAGGAATAATAGTTTGATTTTGTTTCCATCCTTTTATGTTAATATATAAACATATATCGCATTCCCCTGAAATTCCAAATTTTAGACTGTATGAATGTTAGACTAGCAAACTTAACATCAAAGCAGATTTTCAGGGCAAAAAAAAAAAAAAATAAGGTAATACTGTGAGTCATAACCCCTTTCCATTACAATTCCTAACAGTAGCAAAATTACAGTTATAAAATAGCAGCAAAAACAATTTTATAGTTGGTGCCAAATACAACATGAGAAACTGTATTAAAGGGTCACAGCATTAGGAAGGTTGAGAACTCCTGGGTAAGATCAATGCAGAAGATCTGTTCCTATAAGATGTCTTTGTTTTGTAACAAGTGTTCGCATAGTTCTACGCCTTCTGGCAGAGTAATGAGTCCATTTCTGTGGAAATATATTCATTTCTACTCAGCGTGCTGGTTCTCAAGGGAGTTATGAATTGCTTTCCTAGTTTAAGAACGCAGTTTATGACTCCCAGTGGAAAACATATAAGGAGTCAATAACTAATAGTTTATCCTTAGATATTGATACAACTGTTAGAATAATCTGAAACAAAACAAAATAGAGATAAAAACAGGTGATGTTTGTGGGTGTCACTAAAATTCCTACAGTGTCTTCTAACACATTCTTCCTAGGATGGAGGTGAAAGAGTAGCTTGTGAGGATGCCCTGGGAAGCTGGGAAACAATCCAGATGCTGCTTTTGAGTAGGCAGGTACTTCCAATCAGTCTCTGCTTTTTATGGGAAGTGAATGGCTGGAGTCACCGGAGGATCCAGGAGTGGAGTCCCCTTAGGGCTAGAATACTGTACGTGGCCCAGCTCCTGGCAGAGTGTGCTTTTCATACCTGTACACCTTTCAGCTCTCATCCCCACAGACCGTAACTCTTTCCCTGTCTTGTTAGCCGTTACTGACACATTCAGTTACCACCTTTGCACCCCAGAGATAATATTTAAGTTGGAATCCTGTCTTTTCGGTTTGTCACAGCAGGGGGTCTCCCCTACTTTCTGTGAACGACCAGCATCTTTCCTTGTCTTACGGATCCCACCCCACCTTTGCTTATTAGGTATGTTGCTCTGACAGTTATTCCTCCCTTTTCCTGTTTTGACAGTTTCTCACCTCTCGTAGTATATTATCGATGCCTGGTTGTCACTTGCCATGTCCTACTTCCGTCTGAGTTTTGTCTGGGTGCTTGGTGTCTTGTGCTGAATGCTGGGCAGGTTCTCATCCAAACCCAGACACAATGCGCACAGGTGAGACATGAAACAAATGTTCAGTTTACACAACAAAGAGCAGAGTGTCCCAGAGACGAGCCGAGGTGTCCCTTAGTGAACTAGAAGCAGGGGAGGTTGATTTTGGTGGATTAAGGGGACTTCCATGGTTTCATCTTTCCCACTAAAGCCCAGGGAGAGAGCATATGAGCTTTCATGTGCCCTGAGATGGAGCTAGAGGGACAGTGTGTCAGTGTGAAGACACTCAGCATTCAAAATATCAAAAGTCTTTATTAAATCACTTCACTTTTCCTTCTTTACCAACTCTTGTTCAAAAATTTTTTTCCAATTGGTCTTTAGTTTCACATGCTCCATCAAGCTTTCTTGTCACAGGCTCAGAGGCCCCACCCAATAAGCATCTTTCTCTCATCTTAGGAGCTCACACAATCAGCTTTGATGCGTCTGACATTTGCTCTTTTGTCTGCTATGGGGCACCATGGTTCCTGTTTCCTTTCTATTTTCTTCCTGGCTCTTCTTGGTCACTTTCATCTGATATTTCTTCTGACTTGAAGGTTCCTTAAGAACTATGCCTTCTTTTATATTAATTCTAAGCCATAGCAGATAACATGATTGTTGGTGGTATTGATGACTGTGATATGGTACACAATTAGTGTCTATATAGTTACTTAATAATGATATCCATAGTATGGTCTATGGAAAGCTCTTTGTGGACTTATCAGAGAAAACCAAAACTGATGATTCCCTGATGGGAGTCTGATTTTCCTTCCCAAGTAATACTCCTGCCATCTCCATTGCAGTAGCTGATGTCATCGAGCTCCCGTGAACAAATCTAGAAGCTAGAATCATGGCAGATTTCCTTTCCCTTCTCTCATGAGCCCAGCCCTGCCTTTCATTCCCACAGCACAGCCCTTCCTGCTTGCTGTGTCTGTGTAGTGTAAGCCACAGCTCTATGTAAGACAGCACCTTGTCTTTCTGGGCTTGCCTACCCCTAACTTCTTTTTGCACTTCTCACGCCTCTCCAACCCATGTCCACAATGGCTTTCGATAAAGCAACCAGATCATCTCATTCATTGGTTTCAGTCTTTCTATATGCCCACCTGCATCCCTAGTGTAAATTATAGCACCCTTGCGGTGCCATCTAATGGCATCTGTGTAGCCATACTGGTTTGGTGACTATTCCACCTTATATACCATTCCAAGTACTAATTATCTTTATTTAAATTATTATATAATTAATCTTTATATCAATTATGTAATTGAACAGACACAATCAGGAAAGAGTGGAGCCAGGATTCTGATCCAGGAGACCCAGCCCCTAACCACCATCCTTTGCTATTTCTCACCAGCAAAGGCATGGACAAAGACATGAGGATGTTAGCCTGTGAGGCATGACATGAAACCCGCTCAGCTGTCTCCAGATTCACCCTGGGAAGCCAAGTTCCTGCACACAGGCCTGGCCTGAGAAGCTTTGGCTGCTCTGCCCTGATTTCCAGCCAGCTGCGGTCCTGGATCGAACATGAATAGTCCTTTCTTTCAGTTCAAGCACATGATCAACCGGGCAATTCCAGATTGGCTTGACCAGCGCCTGTAGGTGACAGACTGAGAGCAGCAGTTCCAACAGGAGCCCGAGCGCACTGCCCTGTTTTTCATGATTGCCACAGGCACTCGCAGAACCCAACACCTTCCTTGTCAAGAGAGCAAGTGTGGCTGCTGTTCCCCAACACCAGCATTTGCCACACTTGCCAATTTCTGTGTGCTGTAATCAGTAGCGCGCAGTTCTAAAACAATAGGGCATCAGAGTTGGTAAAATACTGATAATGAGTTCTATGTAGGACAGTGGGTAAGACATAGATGAACTGTAGTCTGGTTCCTGTTAATAGGGCAACAGGAGGAGACAGAGAATTCCATGGACTTTAGCAAAAGTCAGTGTGAAAAAAATACAAGAACTGCAAAAGGCTGTCAGAGCAGTTACAGGGAGGCTAGGGGAATTAAGACTTCATAGAGTAGACAATAGACCTTTACTAACTTACAAGCATGTGTTGAATGCCTACTGCTCTGTAGGTTCCAGGTGGCAGTCTCCTCTATTTCATAACATTTATCAATTGAGATCGAACTTTCAGGTAACAAAGAAAAGAAAATCTTCTGATGCTCCTTGGGTCCTCATTTTTTTTTTTTTCTGAGATGGGAAATTATGTTCACATGGAAATTTTATTTATTCATCATGAGCACCTATCTTGATAGAGGTGTGCAAGAAAAAGAACCTTTTGCTTCTACTATGCTTTGGAGTAAAATGAAACTGAGCAATCAACTGCTGTCAGTGGTCAGGGACTGGAGACTTGGCAGTTATTGCTATAGAAATTGATGGTGGCACAGGGCATGGTGGTTGCTAAGGGGGCATGATTCTATGTGTTGGCTTGTATCTTGGTTAGGGTTTCCATTGCTGTAAAGAGACATCATGGCCATGGCTACTCTTATGAAGGAAAACATTTAATTGGGGCTGGCTTACAGTTTCAGAGGTTTAGTCTGTTATCATCATGGTGGGAAGCATGGTGGCATGTAGGCAGACTTCGTGCTGGAGAAGGGGCTGAGGATTCTGCATCGAGATTAGGAGGCAACAGCAGGGGAGAGTGAGACTGGGGCCTGAACTGACCTTCTGGAACCTCAAAGAGTACTCACAGTGACACCCATTCTCCAACAAGACCACACCTACTCTAGCAAGGTCACACCTTCTAATAGTGCCTCCCAATGAGCCTATGGGGTCATTTTCATTCCAACCACCACAGCTTGAAAACACTCTCAAAGTAGTCTGTTTAAGTGATTGATTTTCTTACTAAATAGCCTCTTGTCTTTACTGCAGCTCTCTTCTACTGTGCTCTACAATCACAAAGTATCTTTGTGTAGTAGAGATGGGAATTATTTTGCTATAAGAAATGCTTAAAGCAGACATGGGAAGAATGGAGGAGATGGGAGGGGAAGTAACTGAAAAGGTCGTGGATAAATGAGAGAAGCGAGAGGGAGAAGGCAGGTGACTTCTGTACAGTCTTGTTCACATTTCTGACCTCCAACAGATGTATGGAAAGCTTTCGGGTTTTGTTTTGGGGAAAGGTGATATGGGCAACCAGGAAGAGGAACCTTGTAAATGCTGCCTTTTTTTTTTTTTTTTCTTTTAGTTTTTTTCAGGACAGGGTTTCTCTGTGTAGCTTTGGCTGTCCTGGACTCACTTTGTAGACCTCGAATTTACAGAGCTCTGTCTTCCTGAGAGCTCCCCGAGTGCTGGGATTGCCGGTGTGTGCCACCCTGCCCAGCAATGCTGGCCTTTTTGAGGTAATGCCACAGCTGCACCGGTTGCCTCAGGCCTCCATCTCAAGCTCCAGTTCGAGAACGGTGGAGCAGAGGCACTGATGCGTCTCCCCTGCCGTGACACCCTCCTTCCTTCTCACTGGCTTGACGGGTGTGTGGGTGGCCACAGGGGTGAATATCATCTGATGACATTCCCAAATACTAAGCTCCCCGGGTTTTGTATATGTCACCTGTATGTATGTATCATGTATTTCCATTTCCTCTCCCATACAAGGAAAAAAAAATATAGAGAAGGCCATAAAGCACATTTTGCTCTTGGAAAACTTGGAGTTTCAATCCATTTTTTGTGTCCTAACTGGCACTGTGAGCCTGGGACAGTGACAGAATCTTTCAAAAACCTGTTTCTTTATGCACACACAGAGGGACAAATGAGATGTTATAGTGTTAATAAGATCAAGCCAGTTATTTACATAGAAGATTATCTGGACAACACTATATCCAGCAGGGGGGTGAAACATAATGGTAGACAATCAGTCTTAAGCATTTCTACTGATGGCATGAATTACTCTAGCCATCCAGATCCTCTCTCAAGGAGCTATGCAGTTACCCTTAGTGATCCCAAGGCTCTGCTGGCTGCTGGCAGAGCCAGCTATAATCTCTCTGGGAATTGCCCTGTGCTAATGTGACAAGGATGTACTCCCTCCTATGAGCAGGCTGTGGCTGATTTCTGTTGGAGGCTATACAGATGCAGCCCTCCATCTTCAGTCATCAATCCCTCTGAGGGTTTCCCAGTTTCAGAGTTTACCTAGTAAATGACAGAGGTCATCGCTAGACATGGCCTCGGTTTCCCCTTTCTTTCTGTACTGAATAGTCCTCCTTTCCCTTCTCCCTCAAGGTCTCTCCCAAGAGTACCTTATCAAACCTGTATCTCAGCATCACATTCTATTTGCTTAGGATTGCAGAGGAGGTGAGAGCTGTCACCACTTTCTCAGCCACTTAGTGGTACAGGCTTCCTGAAACAGGATACTAGGGTCCAAAGGTGGTGTCTCCAGGAGAGCCCGGAGGCCAGTGGAGCTAACAGCAGTCTATAGACTCCAGACTACTATGTGACACACTCAGAATGGTTCTCTTTTTCTTCTGTCCAAGCTGCTCCAAGCCTTCGGTACCTTTTGTTTAAAAACAGGTCCATCCCAGACTGAGTTTTTGTTTCCCCCAGCAGGGCTTTGTGGCTAAGAGAAGGCACCTGCCCTTGACCTGAGGTCTGAATTCCTCTCCTTCAATGTTCTTTAAGAGGAAGTGACAGACACTTTACCAGGAGACTGGGTGAGGAAATAAAAAGTGAGTCCTGGAAAAGACTGTCTTAGACTGTGATTTTTGAAGGAGCTGAAGCATTACCTAACAAGGTCACAGCAGACCTTTGACAAAGATACAGAAGCAGGCTTGCAGCATTTGTGGTTGTGGCTGTCTTGAAAAACAAGGCAGAACTGGGTGCTAATGACTGACAAACCTTAGGCACACCTAATGCTTCTGTCTTAGAAAGACTTATCGTACGTAGACTAGTTTCAATAAGCCATATAAATAAACATTGAGGAGATTTCTCAGTGGGTAAAGTACTTAAAGCATGAGGGTGCCCGGTGGCACATGTCTGTAATCCCAGTACTTAGAAGGTGGGACAGAAGATTGCTAGAGCTCACTGGCCAGGCTGACCAACAGAAGCAGTGAGTTTAGAGTCAGTGAGAGACCCCATCTCAAAAATAACACCAGGAATTACAGAAAAAGACAGGACACATCAACTTATGGCCTCCACATGTTCACACATATGAACACATAAACACACACACACACACACACACACACACCGCAGTCCTAACAATGGTCACTTACTATCTGCAAGATACTATTTTATATTCGATCTGGTGTTTCATTTGTAGTTTTAAGAAGGCTAAGGTTTGTTGTGATCGGGAGAAACTGCATGAAAATATTAATCACATGATTTCTCAAAGACGCTCTAAAGTCAGGGTGGCTTTCATCCATGCTGGGTAGCCACTGTTGCCATCTTCAGCATTGCCACAACACACAACATTCATAGGGTAAGCTGACTCCTCAGTTCTACAGCCCACTAAAGAACTTCTCTTTCTCTTAGTAGTAGACAGCTGGAGTCTTTGATGGCTCGCTTATATTCTTCAATATCCAGACCCATTTCTACTACACTGAAGGCAAATGCTAGAGTCACTGTCTAGTTTCAACAAAAATGATGTCTTCCATAATGAAGAACTTCAAATGTCAGGGGAAAGCTGCTTCTCACAGCAGTATTTTTCTTAGGTAATCTGCTATGCAAACTGAAGCAGCAACTATCCGCCTCCTAAATCTTTGTGAATGTGATGTGTTACAGAAAACAGAAAAGTTATTAAACTTATGCCTGTAGGGAAATATGAATCACAAAAATCCAATCAACTAGAATTAAAAGCTTCAGATTTTATATAATTGATGCGGAGGTTAGTATTAGCTCTAAAATACAAATTTATTAAAAGGGAAAACCCATACTCAATGGAGTCATCTTAGGGCACCAGGAAGTCTTCTCAGCTTTCAGGATGATATGTTGGTTTCAGGAGCTTCTTGGGGATTCAGTAATAGAGAATAAATCTCACTATGGAACTGAGGCTATGTCAATTAGCTGAAAAGAGACATTTTCAAGGGAACAGCATACAGTATATTAGACTGCTTCTAAAGATTATTGCTATTTGTTTGAAGACTTTTTGTCCTCCAAGTGAAATTTTTTCTGGAATCTCAACTTATAAAGCAGCTGAAAATCATGCTTAAATACAATATATGTCCCGATCTTCATTTAGTAAAGTCCATGGAAACATCCTAACTGAAAAATCTGTGATCAATGCAAAAGTTGAATGCGGTGTCTGAAACATCATTTAAAGTAATTAGCTGTAGAAGGTAGGTAAAGTTGCCATTCCCACAGATGAATTAGTAATAATTCTTATTTTTTCTTCTAAAATTTTCTGACTGTATTAGATATTTTCAGTGGCATCTACAATTATTTGTTTAAATTTCATCTCATTTATTCTTCCACATGTAATACAGAAATTGGAATTGGAAATAATATAGTCACATTTCATCATGATAATCAAACAAAAAAAACATGCTGTCTTTACTATTATTTTCTCATTTCATTTTACTCATTAGCTACGTATCTATACACTGAGTTAACTGTTTGTTTCAATGTCAATGAACAACAACAACAAAAATCTTTGTTTATGAATATACCCATCTCCTCACCCTGAGTATCTGAAGCACTGTAGTTATAAAGACAAGCTACAGATGCAGAGCTAGAAAAATTTTTATCTAAGTATCTGTTTCCATTGCTCCCTATTCTGTTTTGTTAAACAATAGCTTGGGGTTGTGGTCTGTGATGGAAGTGTGATTTATGAATCACTATCGGAGAGGAAGGTTCCAGTCACAATAGCAAGTGCAGGGTTCTGTAGCCGCCTACAGTAGCTACTGGGACTTCCAGAGAAAGGAGGGGGACACCAACCCACTCATAAGACTCAAAATTATCTTGCCTGCAAGAAGTGTACAGATAAAGATGGAGCAGAGATTGGGGCGAATTTAAGACTCACCACAGGAGAGAGAGCCAACCTCTGACACTATTTTTTTATTATTATTTATTGTTATTAGTTACATTTTATTAACTCTATATCCCAGCTGTATCCCGCTCCCTTATTCCCTCCTAATCCCACCCTCCCTCCCTTAGCTTCTCCCTGCCCCTTTCCAAGTCCACTGATTGGGGAGGACCTCCTCCCCTTTCGTCTGGCCCTGTTTTATCAGGTATCTTCACCATAGTAAAGGGAACAGGGACTATCTCTGACAGGAACTCAATGGCAGGCTCTTTGACCTCCCCACACCCCCCAAGGAAGGAGCAGTCCTGCTAGACCACAAAGGAGGACTTTGCAACCAGTCCTGAAGATACCTCTGACACTATTAATGATACTCTTGTTCTGCTTGCAGACAGGAGCCTAGCATAACTGTCTTCTGAGAGGCTTCGTTCAGCAGTGGATGGAGACAAATGCAGAGACCCACAGCCGTACAAATAGGCCAAGCTTGGGGAGTTTGTGGAAGATTGGGAGGAAGGATTGAGGGAGCCGGAGGAGTCAAGGAGACCATGAGAAAACCAACAGAGTAAACTATCTTCGGAGGAAGGGGGTTCACAGAGACTAAAACACCAACCAAAGAGCATGCATGGGCTGGACCTAACAGATTTGAAGCTTGTTCTTCATGTGAGTCCCCTAACAATTGGAGTGGTCATGTCTCTGACTGTTGCCTGCTTTCGGATCCCTTTCAGTTAGTTGTGCTGCTCTGTCTGGCCTAGAGGAAGAGGATGTCTTAGTTCTGCTGTAACTTGATGTGCCAGTGTAGGTTGATACCCATGGGGACCTTCCACTTCTCCAAGGAGAAAGGAAAGAGGAAATGGGAGGAAGGAGAGTGAGGGTGGGGCTGGGTGGAGAGGAGGGAGGAGGCTTTGATCAGTCTGTAAATAAATTAGTGGAAAAAAAAAAAAAAAACTGGGCCAGAGTCTAAAATGCTAAAAAAAAAAAAAAAAAAAAAAAATGTTTATAAAAGTCATTGCCAAGTGTTGCATAGCTATAGTCATTTCTTTTTATATGACTGTAGAATATTAATCACAAAACACGCTGCATTTCACTGTGACATCTTCATATATGCAAATAGAGTACTTTGATGCTATTTCGCCGATCCCTGTCTCCTCCCTCTTATGCCATTTCATATCTGCAACAGTCCCTTTTATTGTCACATATTTTCTCCACTCTGAATTCCACAGATGAGAGAAACCGTGCAATGTGTGTCTGCGTGTGTCTAGCTTTACTTCTATGCATCCTGAAAATGCCACAATTTTGTTCTTCTTCATGGCTAAAAAGTATTCATTGCGTGTAAATATCTCACCCCCCCCCCTTTTTTCCATCTATTCTCCTTCTAATGGATATTGATTCTGATTTGGCAACTTGGACATTGTGGAAAGTGTAGAAGTGAAAATAAACATTCTGTGCCTCTCCAGCAAATGACTGGCTCTCTGGAGGTGTGTACCCAGAAGTGGGGTGACATTAAGAAGATGACCTTTCTTAGATTTGCTTCCAGGGCTGAGAGGAGATGTCATTGGTCTTACTGGGTTTTATTATGAACTTTTTGGTATAAGCTATTAAATAAATGTTAATTAAATTATCACAATTTGGCTACAATGAAGACTAGAAACTGTGAAAGAGATGAGGATGAAGGGACACTCCCAGGCTGTTTTTCCTGCTGTCTGCAGGTCCCCTGCTCTGGATGGCACACAGCTGGCTCTCTGGACAGCCTCTGTAAGATGAGTGTGCTTGGCAGTTCCTTATTCCTCATGGAAGGGGGGAATCTTGCAGTTACATTTGTATTTTGTATTTGTATTTGCAGTTACAGTTATATTTTCTTACTTTTCCTTTAGAAGTCAGTGACCAAATATGCCAGTGTCCCTGCATAACCATCTTATCTGGTTTGGCTTCTATCACATTCTTCATGCTTAAGCAAGAGCCTCCTGCTGCCTGTTTCCTGTTCTCTGTAAATCTGCAAACGTTCGTTTTTCTGAAAACACATCAAACCCTCAGATCCTGTCTGTGGACGAGTCCAGCTACCAGGAGCTTCCCACCATCCCCACAGGCTGGCTGTTCACAGTCCTGTATGTCAGAGTTGCTCTAGGCCAACCCTGAATGGCAGCTCTCCACATCTGCAGGGCTCCTGCATCTTTGGGTTTCCTTCTCTCTCACCTGGATACAAATCACTTCCAGCCTGCTGACTGCTTTCTTGGTGCTCTCCAGATGGGTAGAGGTGCTCCATCTCTGAGATCCTGCAGGTCCCTGCTAATCCCCTAGCAGTAAACACACCACAGGACATTGTAATTCTGTTCAGGGCCAAAAACTTTCTGTGGATTCCTTGAAGAAAGTGCATTGTTTCATATTGACTCAGTATGTCTTGTTCTTTTTGACCCCAGGGTTTAAAGTGGAAAAAAAGCATGTTGTTCACACAAAAAAGGAGATAAATACACGGGTCACCAATTGTCTCACTTTTTTTTCTCAGCAAACTCAATCACTCTTCAGTTGTGTTTTGCACCCACCAGCAATACAGGTTTCTTGATTGCTTGTTTTTAAGCACAAACCATCCAGCTGTTCTTACCCCCTGAGCGCTGTCTCTATAGGAGCCACACAAAGAATGCGCTTGAGCAATCGCATCCATCCTTTACAGCAGTGAGACATTTCTGTCTAGGGGAACAGAATAATTACAATGCCTGCACGCCTCCCTGTGCCACTGTGGGTAGTGCTGTTAATGGGTGGAGCACCATGTTTAATTGATGGGGTAGGCTGGGGCGTTTTCTGGTTTGGCTTCTTCAAGCAGAGTTTCTATCGGACTCGCTATGGCCCAAGGAGGTAAGGAGACAGATGCCTTATACTTTCCATTTTTGGCAGATTACTCACACACTGTATAAGTTTTTGTCTTGTTTATGCCTTCTCTTTCATAGTAAGGTCATATCTGTGAGGGCTATTACCGTGGGTTCTGTGCTGCCGTCCCCCAAGTGAAATAATAAAGACTCACCAGACAGTTTCTGAATGAACAGATCAATGGTGTAGCGAGCTACATAACGGTTCTATGAAATGCTGCTGACAACAGCTATGGAGACAAGTTACTTTCCTGTTCCACGAAAAGCGTTTTCGGCAGCACTGTTCACTCCTTCTTGGTAGAAAAATAATTTTCCATTTTGAATTTAAGAGAATTATATAAGTTTGGAAATAGTTGATATAAATTCAAGCACTTATTAAGAGCAAATACGGATAGACAATGCTTATCAGTGGCTGTGTAGATTCATTTTTCTTAAAAACTGTGTGAGCCCATAATTATTCTATCAGACATTATCATATTCCTATAGAAATAAGCTATCCCATTTTAAATATCACAGGGAAAGTTTTCACTAAACCAGGAGAGGGGAATTTAATGGGAGCCATATATAGAATCCGAAATCAACCTAAATTTACTTAAAAATATTACCACACAGAGACTAGGTAACTCCATCTCAGTCCTATACACAGAGAATAAAAACATGTATGTTTATTTTTAATTATACGCATGTGTGTCTCTGCGTGTATATGTACATAAATGCAGTGCCTGTGAGTGCCAGAGAGGGAGGGACTGAAGCTAGAGTTCCAGGTGTGAGACCCATGAATGTCGCCGCCACGTCTTTTGAAAGAACAGCAAGTACTCATTTTTTTGACACAGTCATTTCATTTCACTTTAATTTAATTTTTCATACAACATATTTGAAATCAAGTTTTTCTCCTCACTCACCCTCTCCCAAATCTTTTCCACATCAAGCTCCCTACTGAACTTCATGTATTTCTCTCCATTTCTCTTTTCTTAACCATGAGAACTCTTTTTATGTTTTATTTTATTTTTTAATATTATTGTTTATTACAATTTATTCAATTTGTATCCCGACTGTGGCCCCCTCCCTTGTCTCCTCCCAATCCCACCCTCCCTCCTTCTTCTCTTTCTATTCCCCTCCCCTAGTCCACTGATAGGGGAGATCCTCCTCCCCTTCCATCTGACCCTATCCTATCAGGTTTCATCAGGACTGGTTGCATTGTCTTCCTCTGTGGCCTGGTAAGGCTGCTCCCTCACATGGGAAGGTAATCAAAGAGCCAGCCACTGAGTTCATGCCAGAGAGAGGCCCTGCTCCCCTTACTGGGGAACCCCCTTGGAGACTGAGTCTATGGGCTACATCTGAGCTGCGTTTTAGATCCTCTCCATGCATTGTCCTTGGTTGTGGTAACATTCTCTTCAGGGACCCCAGAGCTCAGTTTTTTGGCTCTGTTCGTCTCCTTTTAGAGATCCTGTTCCCTCCAGGTCTTTCTATCTCTCCCTTCTTTCTCTTAAAGCTGTGAGCCATCTTCCAGCCCAGCAAATCTTTATTAAATACAGTGTGTGTGTGTGTGTGTGTGTGTGTGTGTGTGTGTGTGTGTGCATTTTTGCTATGACATGCATGAGGATGTCAGAAGACTGACTATGCTAGTTGGTTCTTTATTTTTCACCATGTGGGTCCTGGGATCACGCCCTGTAGTCAGGCTTCCTAGCAGGCACTTTTATCTACTGAGCAATCATGCTAATCCAAATGCATCCTTTTAACAACAACATATTTTTGATACAGTAACTGACATGTTTTTCTGCTGAGTGTATATTTCTCTGTGTGTGTTTGTGTGGCTGTGTGGAGACCCGAGGTTGATGTTGAGTGTCTTCCCCTTTTGTGTTGTATCTTATTGAGGAAGGGTCTCTTCCCTGAACCTGGAGTTTGACAGTTCAGCTGGACTACCGAATCAGTGAATTGCCATCTGACTCCCAGTTCTGGGATGACAAGTATGTGCTGCCACACACAACAATGGTGGACTTCCAAACCCAGCCCTCTTATTTGGAAGACAAGCCCTGCGCTGACTGAGGCAGCCTCCCACCTCCCCATTTCAAGTCTTTCTTGGAGCAGAAGAAACTTAGCTGGTCAGGCATCAGGTTGCCTACTGACTAATGTCCTTCAAGCATTTGTTTCTTTAGCGTTCTTGTAGATTTTTCAATATTGTCTTTTATGCTGTAATTAATGTATGGACTATGTATTTTACAACTAATGATGTGAAAAACTTGCTGTTAGACAGTGTTTTATTTTGCTGTAAATGTCAGTGTGTTGTTATATGCAAGTCACTTATTATGTTTAAGTAAGTTGGAAATTTCCCTGAAAGTTTATTTGCAAGCATGCCTCATCAATTGACCCAAAACCTTTTACATTAAATGTCTCTATTGCAACCTACGTTTTGACAGTAATTAGCTTGATGCCCATAGGCCAATTGCTTTCCCAGCTTCAGATTTTTTATGTGTCAAGGGGTTTTTATAGTTTTTTTTTTTAAACAATAAAATTCACTGTGAAATCTCATAATTACTTATGCAGTTTGGAATGAAAGGACAAAAGATAAAACATTTATGTTCAACTTACCTTATATTCATTAATGTGTATCAAATATGTTATTTACTCATGATTAATTGTTGACACAGATTGTAATATTTAACTCATTTATGCAAGAGAAAGAAACACTTAAACATTTCCAAACTGGAAAAAGATGATGTATTTAATAGTTTAATTTGCATTTATTAATAAATATTCCTTAAATATTGAAATAAAGAAAGGAAAATTGTATTGAATAAAAACTTTAATTTTAATTTTAACTTAAGGATCTTGAGGGGCTGTATTCTTTCTTCACAATTAGAATTGTGAAGAATTGCCTAAATTGCCTCATGGCTCAGAAAAAATGTACTCATGTCATTGCCATTGTGCATGAGGTTTACTTTTATTTTCATATCTCTTCACCCCTTCATTCATATATTCCTTTTAGAAAGGAACACAGTAACAATATTTGCAGAATGAAACAGTAATTTTTCTTTTAAAAACCAAAAATCTAGAACATATTTGTGTTTAGTCCCATTAAATGTATGGAGATAAAATTTCCCTTGGCGTTCTTTCTAGAACTGCACTGCGTACACACATGGTTTCATACGTAAAAAGGTAATTGATTGAGGTTTGGCAAATATTGAATCCATTTCCTGCATACTCGTGAATATGAACTTGATCTCCCCATTGTTCCTAATCTTGATTCTTTCTTAACTTGAGAAAAACTTGGGAATCTTTCATAAGCCACACTTTGTAGGCTTCCATGGTTATTTTATGAATGTGTGCTAATTCTCTGAATGCAGTTTATTTGCTCTTGAATATAACTTAAGGAATTCTTTCCTTCCTCCCTCAATGCTATGAAACAAGGGATGAATCTCAATGAATTTCATTTCCTTCCAGAGAATTTACTTTGTGTGAGTTGGTATAACAGGACTGTAGATCTTCAGGCAGGCTGGGTGGGAGATACTATATCTAAGCTGCCAGATTTCATGGTATGTGATTTTAGAAAGGTCTTATCTTCTCTTGCAGAAGACTAACACTTTATAGCATTTATATTTTCAGGAATTGTTGAACACTGATTTTACTGGCTATCAAACATAGTTGAAAAGCTTATTAAATAATTACTCTAGACTGACTCTGATGTAATCTGATTGGCCTGCTCTTTGATCACCTCCCCCTGAGGGGAGAGCAGCCTTACCAGGCCACAGAAGATGACAATGCAGCCACTCCTGATGAGATCTGATAGACTAAGATCAGAAGGAAGGAGAGGAGGACCTCCTCTATCAGTGGACTTGGGGAGGGGCATGTGTGAAGAAGTGAGTGGGAGGGTGGGATCGGGAGGGGAGGAGGGAGGGGCATATGGGGGATACAAAGTGAATAAAGTGTAATTAATAAAAATAAAAAATAAAAAAAGAAAAAATAATTACTCTATTTTGAACTTAACTGATAATCAGTTACTTCTGGTTATTAGTAATGAATATTGATTCTAAAAATTTTGAAAAATATAGGGAACACATAATATATAACCTCACCATACATAGGCCTAAATTCTTCTAGTCTTTTTGGTGCTGTTCTTCTACATATATTCCTCTGAACATGCCCTACCTCTAAAACTGGGCTCCCAAGTCCACGCCCTGACTCTGGCATTATTAGCTGTGTGTTTGGGAGGAAGGTCTATACCTTATGCAAGCTGGAAAAGACAGCAATGCCTTCCAGGAGCGAGGTTCTCACAAGATCTAACAAAGGCCTCACACTCAGTGCCACGCATGTATTCAGTAGGGGCCTTAACTCTTAGATGACAGAACAAACAACACTTGCTTTGTTTTCTTCTTTTCTCATTTAACATATTCTAAAAATTTCCCAGGTCACTAAGTGATATCTGCATACAGTAATTCTAGTGACGAATCCTGCCATCATGGCAATGTATGTATAATCTTCTGATGAAGGGTAGTCAAGCCAGATAAAAGATTCGTGGTGTTAAAATGACAGGTGCATTGAGAGTGCACACTTGTGCCTGGGAAGCTGAGCAGGGGGGGTCTTGAGTTCAAAGCCAGCTTGGGCAAGATGGTGAGAGCCTGTCTCACACAGCCAACTGAACCAAACAAAAACAAAAACAAAGCAAAGCATCCAAATCAATTATCTTCCAAAATACAACAGTAACAACAACCTAGAAGTATCCAAAGCAAATTAAACTAGTCCAAACATCCCGGAATCCCAAAAAAGCAAAATCTCCCAAACAAGGAGAAAAATAAAATGACATCCACATTACTAGACTTAAAAATGCTTAAGCTTCATCGGTTGGTCCATCTAAGACATCTCAGTACTCAGGAGGCTGAGGCAGGATAATTACCCCAAGAACCAGGGCTGCACAGCAAGCACGGGGCCAGACCCGGCCATGCAGCTGGTCCCAGGATATAAGCCAGCTTTCATCTTCAGATAAGCCAGTTTCCAGTTCATTCTGTACTTTGCTAATTTGTAGCTCCTTTTAGGAAATGTTTCTTAAATGCACAGATGTTTAAATATGCAAATAGTCACATGATTTAAGTTATATATGCAACACGGTGGGTAGAGTTATGTGTGCTGTGTGCATATATAAAATAGGAAATATAATAAATATATGCATATACACATGCATTTTCTCTGAATTATATTGTTTAGTCCATTAGAAGTGATAAAAAAAAAATAGTTGGGAGGAGTTTCTTTTTCTGAAAATGCTTTTGCAGAGGCTTTCCTTTTTTTTTTTTAAAGAAATATTCTCTTTTTTTTTTTAAAGATTTATTTATTATTTATACAACATTCTGCCTGCACACCAGATCTTACTATAGATGGTTATGAGCCACCATGTGGTTGCTGGGAATTGAACTCAGGACCTTTGGAAGAACAGTGAGTGTTCTTAATCTCTAGCCATCGCTCCAGCCCCCAATGCTTTCCTTTTTGTCAGTTTTCTTTTATCATTTTGCTTTTTCCTTTCCTAACTAGTGCTGCCTATATATTACAGGGCATGTAGTCATCCACTGGAGGTAGGTCTACCAAGGGCCTCTCCCAGTGGTATCAATTTTAAGCAACTCCTCAGTTAAGGGGTGGAACTATATGACCACATACCTTCTGTTCCACAGTAGGATTTTGTCTGTCTTGTGCTTAAGCAGGCCATTGGTTCACATGAACAACTGCCTTGTATCTGGAAAACACTGTTTCACTGTAGTCATGAAATGCCTCCAGCTGGATCTTTCGGCCCTGTTTTCTGCAATGGAAAGAATGGGTGTGATACACATGTCCCATTGAGGGCAGAGCATTCTGAAGTTTTAGTCTCTGCCCCTCGGCCAGTTGTGGATCTTTCTTATCACCGCTGCAAAGAGTCTTCTCTGATAAAAGTTGGAAGCTGCGATAATCTACAGGAACGAGCCATTAGGAGTCTGCTTAATATATTTATAACATAGCATGTATGAATATATGTTAGCAGAGTAACAGAAGTGAGCCACTCCACCCACAATCTATTTATATAGGTCCTTGATACTGATAATGATGGCAGGTATGGGACCCATCTTGTGGCATGGGCCTTCAGTGTAAGCAGAAAGTGTTGGTTAATCCAATAACATTTTTGTCATTACCACCTGGGTAGGAACACCTTACCAGGCCAGTTGTTATTGTAGATCGCAGAGTTTACAGCTAGATAAGACTGATGATTACTTTCTCCTTGGGGTAGCCTGTGTGACACCATCCAGCACTATGAACGATAGCCAATAGGGATGAAGCTTCGTGTCCAGTACCAGCTTGATTTCTAGATGTTCTATTTCTCAGGTATGCAAAGCCATCAGAAACAGAAGATGTCTTCTGTCTTCCCTGCCAAAGCACCAAATCCTGAGATTTCCATAGAATTTAAGATTTGCCTGATTTAGCACCAACAATAGAAAACACATGCTTTAAATTGGGGTATAGTGGCTGTGGGTGCTCAGGACTTTGATTGTGTTGCCTTTCTGATTTTACTCTGTGAAGCAATTTTTGGAGAATACCTAGGCCCCAAGAGGCCCAGAATCCTTTTGATTATGTTGATCTTGGAGCCAGTGGGGTGCCAGTAGCCTGGGGCTGGGTAGAGTGTGCTGAGCCAGGAGGCAGCAGGTGCTCTCAATAGCCTGCACTGAGAAGCGGTGGTGTACGAGAGACCATATTCTTCAGAATTTAATCACAGCTTTCCTTGCCAGGCTGTGTAAGCCTCATACTCATTACTTCCAAATTTGCAAAAAAATAATGAGGATTAAATGAGAGAATCCGTGTGTTAGACCATCGTATTAGCTGTCACTGAGCCTGGCACAGCTAATGCCCAGCCAGTGGTAATTGCTGAAGTAATCAGGACCTTTTCATGTACTTGGGACAGAAAGCCAGACCCCGATTAGCTTGTGTAACATTCAAAATAAATTGGCTTACATAACACAAAATGTCATACTTGAAATCCTCAAGGAGTTTAGTCTTCCCTAGATCTAGATCCAGGAGACTTAATGAAGTCCACCCTTTACTTCATCTTTCCAATTTGCTTTGTGATACTTAAAAAAAAAAAAAAACCTCAGACAAATTTTTTCTATAATTTTCAATCTCTTTCAGTAACTCCTGCTGTTGTGGTCCTGAAAGTTAGAGATCTCAGAGAGACACAGTGTATTTTTCTTTATAGTTGTAGAAAAAAAATCTTATTAAGGAAGGTTGTAATTTGTTAAGTTGGAGGTCATATGACAGTTATCCCATCATTCCAATCTTTTAGGCCAGGGTTATACATTTCTCTGATTTCTCCTTCATACTCTACTCTTCATGCTCCTGCTGCTATGCTTTAACAAACCCTTTCTCTCTGAAGTTGCATTGGTCAGATGTTTTTGCTGAAGCAACATTTAAAGTAACACCAATGTCTTGTAGTACAAAACAAAACAAAACAGAACACACACACACACACACACACACACACACACACACACACACACAAAACCCTCACAATCTTTTACTCGAACTCATTGGTACAAGAGACAATTTCCTGAAGAGAACACCAACAGCTCAGGCTCTAAAATCAACAATTAATAAATGGGACCTTGTGAAACTGAAAATCTTCTGTAAAGCAAAGGACACTGTCAACAAAACAAAGCAACAGCCTACGGACTGGAAAAAGATCTTCACCAACCCTACATCTGATAGGGGGCTAATACCCAGAATATATAAAGTACTCAAGAAATTAGACATCAACAAACCAAGTAATCCAATTAAAAATGGGGTATACAGACCAAAACAGAGAATTCTCAACAGAGAATACCGAATGGCAGAGAAACACTTAAAGAAATGCTCAACATCCTTAGTCATCAGGGAAATGCAAATCAAAACAACGCTGAGAATTCACCTTACACCCATCGGAATGGCTAAGATCAAAAATTCAAGTGATAACACATACTGGAGAGGATGTGGAGAAAGGAGAACCCTCCTCCACTGCTGGTGGGAGTTCAAACTTGTACAACCACTTTGGAAATCAATCTGGTGCTGTCTCAGAAAATGGGGAATAGCTCTACCTCAACATCCAGCTACAACACTCCTGGGCATATACCCAAAAGATGCCCCAACATTCAATAATGGCATTTGCTCAACTATGTTCATAGCAGCTTTGTTTTTGTCATCTTGAACAAAATTGTAAGTTTTTTTAATTAAATTTTTATTTTTTATATTAATTACAGTTTATTTACCTTGTATCTCAGCTGTAGCCCCCTCCCTCATTCCCTCACAATTCCACCTTCCCTCCCTCATCTCCTCCCTGTCCCTCTCTAAGTCCCCTGATAGGAGAGGTCCTCCTCCCCTTTCATCTGACCCTAGCTAACTTTTGCCTCAGTTTTCTATGAAAAGTGATTGGCAGAAAGACATGATGGAGTTAATAAGTACATCAAGTACTTCATAACTCCAAAACATACTTAGTGTGCAAAGTTACAGACATAGTTAAGGTGCATTGCTCACTGAAGCTGAGGATAACAAGAGTCTACACACATATGAGGAATCTACGGAAACTTTCTCAGAAAGATACAGAAATTCATGCTAATACAATTGATTAAAAGCATGTTGTCCCGGTGCTTGTCTGAAGTTGTACTGAGTTTCTAAAGTAAGATGAGCAAAGGATGTGTCCCACATGATATAATGGTGTAATGACCTTCAGAGTCTATGTGTGACTGATAAGCTATTGATATAGACAAGGGGATTATTGTTTGATAATCCCATTTCCAGAAGAGAGAAAGCAACATAGATATTTTTCTAGCTGTATCACAGAACATGCCTATGATGCACTGGGCACTTCAGGCTGAGGCTACAGGCCCCTTGCTGGGTTTCTGTACCCACCTTTTTCACTGTTAACACTGACAGAAGCAGGGAAATGGTTCTGGGGAAGATGTCACATTTTCTTGAGAGTTTAAGAACCTAAAATGCCTAAAATCCATGATGTCATTTCTTACAACACAAATACATTTAGCATGGTTAGCTTTCTTGTTCTTATGAAGAAAGAAATAAAGGCAAATTGCCTAACATTGTGCATCCAATGAGTGGCACAGTTAAGGCCCCAGATCAGATCTGCTCAGCTACAAAGTCCTTATTTGTACTCATCACCAGTCTTTCTGAAGGTTATTTTGTCTCCTTTGTAGCTTGTTTAATGATCTGTCTAAAAGCAAATCCATGCACTAGTATGAACAGGACTAGAGCCACAACCCATTGTCACTTCATCAAGGCCTCGTCTTTTGTTGAAGCTGCTTCTGCAGCTTTTGTTGAAGCTGCTTCTGCAGCGGGCGGACTGTGCTTGCCCATTCCCCACCCTTGCCCTCCAGCCACCGGTTCTACTTTCTCTAAGGTAAGCACTAGAGATCCCCTTAATGCAGCCTATGTGAATCTTTAAAATCCCATTATTGGTTTCTGAAGGCTTTCATCCATCACCCCCTCATGATAAATCTCTAACAAGGCTTTTGCTCCTCCTTTCACTTTCAGATTTCCTCACCCTCAATAAATTTCTTGGTGAAGCCACAATTAATCTTGAGGAACACATTAACCTTGTTCATATCAAAGTAACCCTGGAAGTTTGGCAGTTTCACATGTGATTACCACTGGGGACTTCACGTTGGGGGGTCTCTCCTTTCACCATGCACAGAAGCCTAAGGATAAGCCTTCTCATTCCTGCTCCCATTTATCTCTGCTCCCTAGGTAGGCTTGGCCATCTCCAAGGCTTGTTGGTCTCCTGGCTAATCAGTCAGCATTTTCCCTCTTTCTCCACTTACAAAGGTCTTCTGCTCTTAGATGTTCAATAAATTAATTTGTATTAATAATTTAAATCCCTCAGGCTGTATGTAAATTTAAAACTTTTTTTTCAACTGATTTAAGTAAGAAAGAAATCTTGCTCACTGTTTGAGTGACTACATTTTTTTTTTCCTCCAGAAAGCATCAACTTTTAGCATTCAGAAATTCAGCTAACTTTCAGTTGCTCTGCTTCCAAAGGTAAAAGGGCTGATTAGTTCATCAAGATTCTGCCAGAATCCCTTCAAATAGCACAGTTATCTGGGAGCAAACTGCCAAGCAGGGAGAGACATGCCCAGGCTCTGAACATAAGCTTTTTACATTGTGTGATTGGTAGGTGACAGGGGCACCTCTTATCACTCATATGTATTCCCCTTGCGCATCTGCCATGAGAGTTGAGATTGGAGCCTTTTTAAAAATAATATTTCAAATTTAGACTTTAGAAGCATCTTGGAAGCATATGCAAATTACCTGAGGAGGACGATCTTTCCAGCCATTAATAATTACTAACATCATATTGAAGCTTTGTTTTGACTCAGTTTAATGGCTCCCAGAGTACAAGAAAAAAAGTGTTAGAAGGTGCCATGACTTTTGGATTCGATGGTATATCTGCAAAGCTTTCTGTTAGTCCACATCTGGACTGTGTTCAGGAAAGCCAGACACAAGACTGGGGGTTTGCAACATAAATGAATTGGTGGAGAAAGAATACTTATGAAGATAGAGCGGGCAGAGTGTGGGAATTGTCTGTTTTCCACTTTTTGTTGGAGGCTCAAACTTATTTTTAAAATGGATAACTTAAAATCAATACTTGTTTCTCTTCCTCTTATGACAGGAAACTGTAAGAGAAAACAAAATGAAGACATGAGAAATGTGATTAAATTGGCCTGGCAATATGTGTTCCTCACGGAATTTCTTAACTGAAGCCATAGATCTAATGAAACCGCAATGATGTACGGCTGTCAGCTGGGAGGTTTTCCATGCTCCTCTCTGAGCGCAGACCCGTTAGGCTCAGCTAACTGACATGCTTTTATTAATATAAAGGCTCAAAAAACTATAGGTTAGCTGAAAGGAAAAGAATATAGGAATTTGATAGTGTATTTTTTTAAAATAACTTATCAAGCCTGTTCTTCGATGATTTCATAACGTAGATAGTGCATTCTGATCCCTGGAACTCCTCTCTCTTCTTCTCCAGCTTGGATTTACTTTCTTTCCCCATGTTCATGACTTCTTGTTTTGTTCTGAAGCCCACTGAGTTTAACCAGTTTCCCTTGTGAGTGAGACCACTGGTTGGGAGCTATCCACTGGATCCTATTGTACATTTCAGTGGGTATATAGGTGAAAAAACAAACAAACTATGAATTCCCTGAATCCACCAAATAGTTCAGCGGGGATCATTCATTGGCTGTTGGCATGCACAGTCCTCTGCTGGCCTCACATTGCAGGTGCTCTGGGTTTCTCTTTGCAATGGCTGTATCATGTCCAGGAGGCAGGGTTGCTCAACCTTTCTTTCTATCTTATGGCCCCCACATTCTTTCTGCCCCATTTTCTGTGATGTTCCTTGTGCCTAAGGGGTGGTATAAATGTCCTGTTTAGGGTTAAGCACTCAGGAGCTATTCTTATCATGAGCATTCTTGTTTCTCTTCATTCACTGCGATCCATTGCAAAAACAAGTTTCTCTGATTAAGGCTGGAGTCACATTTGTCTATGGGTATAAACAAATGAAGCCCTGTCAATTTAGCTAAACAACAAAAGTAAGTGCAGTGCCATGCCTAAGACATTCTTGGCCACTATTTTTCGGCTGATTTGCAGTGGAAGGCATGAGTCCCTGTTGCGAAGCTGGCAGTGAGCACAATTAGAGTGTCTCTCTACCCTCTAGTCCTACAGTTAGCCACTACCTTGCCCGTGGGCACATCTTGCCTAGAAGGTCAGTATCACAGTTCATAGTGTTTGAAGAGGGGGCATGGGGAAGTGGGGAGGAACTGGAGAAGAAGAAACCATAATCAGAATATAAAAATAAAACCTATTTTTCAATAAAAAAAATTCTGTAGTGTTGTCTGATGCTGTCATGTGATAATAACACGAAATCAGATTGCAGGCCCAGACTCAGCCTTTACTATCCTGGTCATGGCAGCGCGTTACATATGTATATGCAATGTGTATAAATGTTTATCAGTTGCTAAAATGGCAGAACTGATTTGTAAATGGCGTTTCTCATGCTATGAACATGTGTGAGTCAGTGCTTGCTTTTTATCTCATGTAAGGAACCAACAGTCATTTGACTTGATTTGCCAAGTCATTTTTAATGATGGAGACCAAATTGATCTCTCTCTTTCTCATACACACACACACACACACACACACACACACACACACACACACACACGCTAAGAACAAGATGTTCTACACAACAGGCTGGGAGATGTTTCTGTGTTACAATGGGAATTTTGCCAGCCTCAGTACCAAACAGAAATAGTGACAAACTGAAGCTCCTGTTTCACAGCTGAGCATCTACCCCGGGTCCTTGGCTGAGTCACACTGCTTACCTAAGATCTCCTGAGTGATCACTGCTGAAGGCTCTCCTGATCGGTGGTGAGGTGGTGATGCAGTTTTGTTTGTTTGTTTGTTTTTGTGTCAGGTTGCTTGTGACAGGCAGCACAGGTCTCGGCAGAAAGTCTGTTCCCAGGGCTTGGGAAGCACACGGGGAGTCCTGGGCAATAGTAATCTTTGCCATTCCCCCTGCACAATTATTACTTTACTTGGCCTTCCCATCATATCTTCATTTGCACCAAGCTGGAGCCTCGTACCAGTGTCCGGCACACTGGTTCAGGGTTGGTGGAAGCATTCTATACCCTGCCTGATGACAGCCTTGCTGGCTGCCTCTGGAGAGCCCTTGAACAAACAGCTGTTTGTAAACTGCCTTAAACTCGAGAGAAAGGAAACAACCCACTTCACTCCAACCACGAGGGCGAACTGGTTCCAGCAATGTGTCTAACGAGTGTTCCCGAGTCTGCTAGAAGTAACTCGAAGGCTATATCCACTGACGTGAGGATCCCTACTATTTATAGAGCGCTTATTTATGTCTGCAGCACATTTAAATATAAATTGCGACACTTAATGCCTGGTTTTATAACATGTCATTCACAATCCATTAAGTATTTTATTGCATGAATTGTATAAGAAACAGATTTATAGCCCTCAATTATGTTATTAATAAGGGATGATGGAATCTCGCTCAAGATGTATTTCCCTTTAGTTTCTGCGGAACTTTATTGTTGCAGCAAGATGTGAATTAGATTCTTAATGTCTTATAATAAGACCAGGAACCAGCTCTTGGATAGGCAGAAGATGTAAGAAAAACATTAATATCCTCCCTGATGATTGTGGCTTTAAAACTGGGGCAGAAAAACAAAACAAAACAAACATCAATGGCACGTGTTGGGTATTTTAAATCAACTTAGAAGAATCAAGTGAGGTTTATGGTTGTGGTCCATTTCTAAAATGCCTCTTTTAGGTCACAAGACCAACTACTCGCAGCATGGTAGCTTGCTTATTTCCTTTTTTGTTTCTTTTTTTTGTCAAGAGAGGAGACATTCTCAAATTACATTCTTATTATATGCATTTAGCGGAATTTCAATAGAAGTAACTCCTTATCTTTAATATCTAGAGGGCATGGGGATGATTTGATGAACATGAAAGGAACAATGTGAGTTTTATAGGATTAAAAGTAAAACAATATAAAAGGAAAAGGACTGAAAATGAGAGGGACTGAGATTAAGGAAACAGTTCCGGGTTGAGTAAGGTTACACTCAACCCAGAAGAATTTACAAAGAACACATCTGGGAGGGCTGGGGTCCAGGAACAGAGCGCTGCAGCAGGCAAATGTTCTAGGAGTTTAGAGAATGGTAGCATGCTCAGCTGAGGCAGAAGCAAGGCCTAGGAAGACCCGGGGGTGGAAGGGACACCTTGAACTTCCTGAGTCGGAAGAGAATGGTCTTTCAGTGGTAACTGTAAATAATGATAACTATAGTCGTGTACCTAGCACTAGCAATGCCTGGGCTTCATTTTCTGCGAGTGCTGTTGAAGCCTGACCTGGAAGAGGGAGCTTGTATCATTTCCAGGATACGATCATCTAGCTACTGTTGGTATTTCCCAGGCAGAAACCCCAAGCAGGGCTCTGAGTTTTGAGGACTCAGTGATCAGGTGCGTCTCTGTCCCGGGAAGCATGTGCGTCGGCAGAGTTCGCTCCAAGCACTGCGTCTGCAGCGCGCAGCACAGGTGCGGCGAAGCTTTCCGGGTCTTCGCTGAGCAGGAGGTCTGCGCAGAGAAGCCAGAGGACCCGTTTTACTGCCAACGCAGAGGGTTTGGGGCCATTTAAAATGATTGACTGACATCCATAAACACTTATTTGCATTTCGTAGCTGTCTCAACTCTTGCTATTCGTGAATTGGTGTGTGTTCCAGTTATGTCTGATTTCTTTGTCTAAGGGAATCATTCTGACTGACTGACAGGGGAGTCAGTTTCATTTCCTTTGACCCATTTAATATAACGCAATGGTGAGGATCGCTTAGTATTTTCAGTGACTCATTTCCGTTTGCTGTGGATGCAATGAGTTTCATTTATAAATTTCTTTTCTAACGCATTTCCAAGACAGTGATGGTGGTTTGCTCATTATCAACTAAGAGCTTTGCTGCATTTAATGATCCTTATGCCATGTATAGCAAAATGGAGTGGAAATAAGTCACGCAATAATGAAACACAGGCTTAGAACAAACTTTAGAGATCAATTATTGGAGACTCAAATCCTTTAAAGTATGAGATTGATATCCAAAGACACAGGGCAGCTTGCCTAACACCGTTTAGTGAATTGAAAGAAGTTTCAGTATTGAAATTCAATGATGCGTGTGTTACTTTGAACTGCATGACAGGCTTTCTTTTCTAAGACTCTATCTAGGTGGCAAGAGAGATTGCTCAGTGGTTAAGAGTACTGACTGCACTTCCAGAGGGCCGGGGTTTGATTTCCAGCATCCCCAGGACCAGGATGCTCACCACCACTTGAAAGTCTAGTTCCAAGAGATCTAATACCCTCTCTGGTTTCTGGAGGAACTACGTACACTGAGGGTACGTAGACACATGTAGAAGCAAAATATACACAGAACATTAAAAAAAAGGAGAGACTGTTCGTGTATTAGTTAACAGAGTCTGTAAGTATTGTAGGTGGTTGGGATAAGACTTTATTGTAAGTACAAGTGACTGAGATATTATCTCCAAATTACCCAGCTAGGAAGTAGGAGAAAAGAGTGGGACCCAAAGAAGTGGATCCCTAAGATTGTCATATGCAAATCTTGAAGATAGTAACTTTGAGTCCAGTATACTTTCCACCATCTTTCATAGACTTGGAAATTTATTTAAGGTCACAATCTCTGGAACTTGAAGTTTCGTAAATTAATTTTGTTGTAATTATGGGTATGTTGATCAGTGGAGATATCAGAAAGTGTAATGATTTCTCTCCCAGTGCTTCTGGTTAATAGTGGAATTGGGGGTACAGACTACTCCTTTATGCCACACTGAGCCCACTCAATCAAGCGTTTTGGGGCTGATTAAGGAATTTCCTGCCCTACTGCCACAGGAGCTCAGCCGCTATGGCAACTCAGAAGTCCTTTCCCATTATCACCCCTGTCAAATGAGGGGCTGCTGTTTCTCCCACTAATCAGCAAAGCGATTGCTTCTCGAGGTCAGTGGTATTGAGGGCATCTGCTTCTGCAGGGAATTGGCGGACCATCCGTCACTATTAGTGTTTCCCTCAGGGCTCCCATGATGTTACAAGGTAGAGCTACAGGTAAAAAAGAGTCAGAGTGGCCGCGCGCGGGGGGGGGGGGGCATAGTACAGTACGTGACGTGAAGGTCAGAAGGGAACAGAACTGAGCTGTGAATTTTCACTGCAGCTGAGAGGCAGGCCTCTGCTAATGCAGAAAGGTCCCTACGCAAAAGTGATACTAGTCTTTGGTATTTGTTCGGTAAAAGCCACTTCCCTTATACACACCCTTCAAATGACCCATCTTTGGTTGGTTAAATTATATATAGGTATTATGTATACATATAAATACTTCCTTATGTTATATACATATATGTGTATATGTCACATCAGATCAGCGATCAAAAGTAAGCAAAGTCATGGGTAAGCCTTTGCTGAAAACCTTCTTTTGTAAGTGTCTTTGAGCATAGTGAAATCCCAACGGTCATGGGCTGTGCGTCAAGATGACCTCTCTCCTCATGTTAAAATTATGAGAAGTTGTTTTTTAGAAGTACATACATATGAAATTCCTGGTCATCTTAGATATAGTAACCATTTAGCCTGTGATTTTATAATTTATAATTTAAGTTTAGAACGTGTGGCTGTGGTTGATATATTAGGAATGTCCCTTACTTAAAAGAGAGAGGAAATGTGAGTGTACAAGTCCATAACTTTACAAAATTGACTCTTTAGGAATAACAAGAGTGGCTCTAAATAGGAGAGACTGGCCATATATTTAATGAAAGAAACCATGTGATCTCACGGCTTAAAAACACTGTGCAACAATCAACTGCACATTTCCATTTTGCATTAGCGCATGCAATTAAAAAGATGTATGTACAATTGTGAAATGTTGGGGTGCTAGAAAGAATTTGTCCAGCTCCAGGTAGCCTTCCAAAGTATGACCTATCTCCTAGAAGTGGCTCGGTGATAGCATAATTTATAATCTGAACATGTTGTATTAGTCTAAGCCTTATCATATGAATCATTGGAGGGAGAGCCTACACCCCGAAGTATGATGGCAGAGAGGACTATGCACAGTAAATCTTAAGAACATACCTTTACCTCATTCCTTGAGGGAGGAAGAAAACTTGAATAGGATTTTGGAAAACTACCATGAAATTAAAGCATGTGTCCTATTGGTCTGTTTTTTATCTATCTATCTATCTATCTATCTATCTATCTATCTATCTATCTATCTATCTATCTATCTTACTATTAATTACACTTTATTCATTTTGTATCCCCCCTAAGCCCCTCTCTCCTCCCCTGCTGATCCCACCCTCCCTCCCCCTTCTTCATGCATACCCCTCCCCAAGTCCACTGATAGGGGAGGTCCTCTTCTCCTTCCTTCTAATCTTAGTCTATCAGGTCTCATCAGGAGTGGCTGCATTGTCACCTTCTGTGGCCTGGTAAGGCTGCTCCCCCCTCAGGGGGAGGTGAGCAAAGAGCAGGCCAATCAGATTATGTCAGAGGCAGTCCCTCTTCCCATTACTATGTAATCCATTTGGACACTGAACTGTCATGTGCTACTTCTGTGCAGAGGTTCTAGGTTATCTCCATGAATACTCCTTGGTTGGAGTATGAGTCTCTGGGAAGTTCCCTGTGTTCAAATTTTCTGTTCTGTTGCTCTCCTTGTGTTTTTAACAACTATATAATATTAAGACTCAAAATTATATTTTTGACATCTGGGTATATTGTCACATGAACAAATCAGAGAAGTTACATATTTACCACCTCAAATATTCACCATTTCTTAGTGGTGAAAAAAACTCTAGAATCCTCCCTCAAATTAGTTTTGAAATACAGAGAAGTAACTAGTCCTATGAAAAAATGTTATCTTTCCTAGCCAAGTCTGCCTGTCACTCTTGGTCTCCTTTAACTGTGGTGTCCTTTCAAAGGATGTTGTCGTTTTTAAAACCTAACATGTCCTCAAATTAATTCTGTCTGCTGTGTTTCTTTGACTGTTATGGGTAGCAAATTTGATTTGTTAAAAACCAACAATAACTGTTTTATAGTGAAGTTTCAGACAACCAGGTTAAAGGTACAAATTATCTCAACAATGTGAACATTTTTAAATATGTGGAGATTACTATTAGGAAGACAAATTTGTACAGCTTTACTGGTTTAGAGACACAACTCTGTGTGTCTCCTCTATCATTGAAAATCTGCTGAATAGATTAATGATTCATTTCACTTAAATTAAATTATTTTCTTACTGTGTTTCTTTTCTGTGAAAAATATGATTTGATCAGTCTGAGCCTAGCACTAATTTAATTAATTTTACCAGGACTATTGCTAACTAAAATTATGGGCATTGATTTTATGAGGCTTGCCAGGGAATTCATCAAAATAGAATTTGAAAAAAAAAATCTGGGTCTTTCTAATTGCTGGAAACCAGTGAGATCCCAGCCCAGGGTCACAGAGGTGAATAGAAATGATTTGTTAGTGTAGATGTACTCAGGTATGTTCCCAGAGGGCCAGGGGAATCAGCTTCTCAACTTCAAGTTTAAGAGCACCTGAGTGATTTCAGGGAAGTGATTAACCTCCTTAAGAGTTCTGTGGGAGAAAAATACCCCGTTTTCCCTTTATAGACAGGATGCTGTTGAGAAGAAAAGCCCATGATGAGAATTAGGATTTTTGAGACTGGAGAGTAGATTCCCCTCCTTTGATCTGACTTGATTTAATTCTGCTTAATTTAAATGTCAGTTTAGAGCAAGACTGATTTCTGTTTGCACCACAAACTTCTGTTCTAATGAATAAAATACATAATATATGGATATGTGATTTGGAATTCTGTGATGTGATCAAATACAAGAGCAGGTGGATGAGGACTGAGTGTAGGTCAATTAGGTTTAATCCAGTGAAGAAGGGAAGTCTAAGGTGAACAGAGAAGAAGGCAAGAGGGACAAAAATAAGCCAGAATGATAGCGCACGCCTTTATCCCTGTACTCAGGAGGCAGAGGCCGGTGGATCTCTGTGAGTTTGAGGACAGCCTGGTCTACAAAATGAATCCAGGACAGCCAAGGCTACACAGAGAAACCCTGTCTTGAAAGCAAAACAAAACAAAAAACAAGCAAACGAACAAACAAAAAGAATTCTAGAATGACACGGGATGAATGTGTTTGTCTCGGTGAATCTTATTTTCTGGTTCTATTAGGCAATGTTTGTCTTTTGGTATACTATGTTTTAACTGAGACTTATTTTCAATGCATATACTGAGCCAAGGTGAGTGCTTCTGAACTTGATGTCTCTAAGGGATCTGAGAATCCTGGTGTATTCTTCTTGGTACAGACCAGAGAGAAGTTTAGTAGCGTAGGTCAGCCTGGCTTTTCGTCCATGCTACTGGTCCCACCTATGGCAAGTGAAACTTTCAAATACGGTGGCTGATTCCTTTGTGGTGTTTGAAGCTACTCATAGACCAAAGAACCAATAGTTCCAAGGCTCTGCGTAATTAACTCAGTCGGGCTGTTGCTGACAGTGTGCCTAAGCTACTTCTCTCTTGACCACATAGTATAAGACTCCATCACTCCTGTTTTCTAAACTTCTCACAGTCAGAAAACAAGTGACAATCATATCGTCACTGAATCTGTACAAAAGGTAAAAGTGATAGTGGTGGTGTAAGACAGGACTGACCCCTGAGACACAGGCCACCAAGCCCTAATATCAGCCTTTTGTATCACCGTGGCTGTCAAGCTGGCCACCAGTTACGACTGGCTTTGAGGTGAAGCTCCCGTAAGCAGCAGACACCAAAAACATAGACATATTCTACTCCCTGAGCCTCCTCAATCCTACTCAGCAGTTTCTTATTGTCTTTTAAGGATGCTCTTACTGTGCTCCATGAGGATTAGGTCGAAACATAAAAGTTATGTTGTGGGGAGAAGCAAAGGCAAGGACTTAGCTGATGTTAAATGTTGCCTCTGCTTTGATGAGAGGCTAAGTGCTCGAGAGAAATCCCACAAGTAAGGAATTTATTTAAGTTTATTTTACCAGCCATCCCCAAGCTTAGTTGACTATGTAAACCCTTTCCCCCTCCACAGCACATCTATTAGTATCTTGTTGAAAACACACAGCTTTGGAACATTGCTTCAGAGAGAATATGGAAAAGATTTCATTGTAGCAAGCTGAGCTGGTCACCAAGCATGACGGCCCGTGAAGAGATGGGATTTTTTTGATTAGAAAGGGCAGAATAAGCACACTGATCTGGAAATAGTTTTTAATCAAATGCTGCAAAAGTCCTTTTCTCAGTCAGAACCGGGCTGAGATTATGAATGAAACCCTGTTCTATGCTGACCTTGCTAAGGCCTTTTCAAAATGTTTGCTCAGCATCTCACAGTGACGGCCTAATCTCATTAGAACCAGGTGTGCAATTAGAAGCTTATAATTAGTGGATCCTCCTTAAGTTTCCTAATTTACTGCTGGAATTTGATGGGAAGAAAAGTTCTCAAAGGGGCAGAAACTGCTCCTGGCCGTTACTGCTGTATCAGAAAATCAATCCATCCATAATGGCCGGAGAGTGACTTTGGTTTTTAGAATTCTTTGGGTTTAGACTTCTAATTTGGAAACTTCTAAATCATTATAGCACGTGGCGAGGCAGAAGATGACGCATCTCTAACAGCCAGGTGAAACGATTTCTGTTCTTTCTTAGTTGGATTTTCTTTTTTTAATTTTTATTTTTTATATTAATTACATGTTATTTACTTTGTAGCCCAGCTGTAAACCCCTCCCTCATTCCTTCCCAGTTCCACCCTGCCTCCCTCATCTCCTTGTGCCTTAGGAAATAGCTGCTCAAGTTATCTGACTCAGACTCCTCTGTGGACTTCAGTCTCTTGCTCTTTTATCTTGTCCCCATCATTCCTTCCTTGATGTTCTCTAAAAGTTGACTCTAAGATGAGTCCCTGTCTTTGGTGTTATCTGTGTGTTCTGAACTGTTTCTGTTTGGTCACCTAAGGTACCATTGATCAGTGTGTCTGGCTTTCCACACGATCAGGTTAAGATTGCTGTCCATCTTAATGTGGAGTGGATCATAGGGCCATGGCCAATGCTACTTCTTATTCAGTCTCTTAGTTTATGATTTATCAATATTTTAATATGTCAAGGGAACGGGCACCTAACAGCTTTTGATATTGGTAAATATAGCTAAGGTGATGGCCTTAGAGGAAGGTAAAAAAATTCTCCTTATTCATTCAGGTTTCAAAAGTTGAAGCAGTGAGTAAAAATAGCTCCATTTTTTTCTGTGGCTAAAGATTTAGAATTTTAAGAGAAATCTATATGCAGTTTTCACACGCAAGTCCTTATACAGTTTTGACACTACTTAAGAGGGATGCAAAGAAAGAAAGAGTTGGCAATATGTCCACATACTGTCCTCACTCTGTTGTTAGGATGTGTATTAGTATTAATTTCCTAAGTTACCATCAATGATCAGCCATTATCAGGTTGTAAGGATGTCTGTAAAAGGAAACTGATTTTGCTTAGCCTTTCTGGCTAGGATTATCTGTCTCTTCCTTATCACTCCATCTTTGAAAGTTACATTCAGATACAGCAGGATTCCTTTGCTTACTGCCTATTTCCTGGTTCCTTGGTAGCTCTGTTCCCATGTCCTGTGGTTTAAAGAAAGTCTCAAAGTTTGAGGCCCAAACTCAGGTTTTTATTGAAAAAGAGTGACTCTTCCTTTTGACTGCTGAAGCAAATGCTCACAAGGAGATTCACTGCTGCTGGCTCAACACTGCATCATTCCAGAAACTTCATTTTTTTTTTTTTTTCCATCTTAGGAAATTAGAACTGCATCCAAAGAAAGCCAGGTCCCAAGGAACTAGAAACGGAACAGAATTCCGGGTCACCATTCTTTCCAGATCTTCTCATTATAACTTCTTACTATTTCACAAGTTCTGGTACCCACTTGGGGCTTGCAGGCTATTTCTGAGAGGGGAAGAACACTGGTTCCCGGGACAGTGTGGCGTCCAGCTGTCTTTACTTTGGCTGCCTGAACCCATAATCGCTATCGCTTTATTTGTGGGTGCGTATTCATGTTAAGGGTCAGGGGTGCATGTGCCACGGCATGGCAGTGGATGCCAGAGGACGGACTTGGGTGCTGGTCCTCATCTTCCTCTTTGTTCGAGGCAAGGCTCTATCACCACACTATATGTCAATCTGGCTGCGCATGGGCTCCAGGAGATTCTGCATCTCTGCCTCCTCGTTTCCTACAGGAGCACCGGAATCACAGGTGTATAGGACTGTGTCTCTTTTTGTGCGGTATGGGGGGCGGGCAGTTCTGGGTATATAGACTGAAGTCCTCAGGTTTGCATTTGCAGTGAGTACTTTGCTGACTAAACCATCTACCCAGCCCCAGTTTTTGTTTTTTGGTTTTTTTTTTTTTAAATGTATTGTGATAAAGTTTTCCTTCTTTTGGTTTTTGTTGACTTCTCCTCTACACAGGATGTTAGAGGTAAGAGACAGGTGCGTGGGCTCTCTTTGCCCGTTAGTGAGGATGCTATGGAGGATGGAATACTCTGTACTAGTCTACCGAACAATTTGTCAGGTTGTGCCATACTGCGCATTGTTGCCTGAAATTATCAAACATGAACACACCCAAACCTACCCAGCCAAGCAGGAACCCAAGCATATTCCCTTCTGCATTCCTTCTCGAATGTGGGCATGCTTTTTATCTTATAGATACTCAGAATAGTCTAACTTAGAGCAATGTTTCCTCACCTAGAATTTATTATTGAAAAATTCAGAGTCAAACTTAGATTTTTTTAAAAAAAAATTGGTTTTAAATTTACATTTTAAAACTAAATCTATTCCTGATTCAGTTTTTTAAATTTTTAAAGATTATAATATAACATTTCTTCCTTCTTTTTCCTCCCTCTAGAGCCTCCACATAAGTCTCCTTATTCTATTTCCAATTTATGGTCTCTATTTTAATCAGTTGTTGTTACATGCACACAGACACACAGTCACACACACACACACACACACACACACACACACACACATACTCCAATAATAAACTTTACCTCTGCTTTTTTCTTTAATTTTTTATTATCTTGATCAAGTAAAGTGTTTTAAGATCTTTCCAGAAAATAATAGCCATGGTAAATAAGTAAATAAGACAGAGAAAATCTGCATTCCAGGTCCTCTCTACCTTAGCATGAGGTACACCGAAGAATGTACCTTTTGTTTGCTTGCTTGCGTGCTTCACCTTCTGTCTACTACCCCTTCGGCCTGGCTCCTTGGTACCCAGCCTTTAATCTTCCATGGCACTGCTTATTGCTTTTGATGTTCCATCATTATTACTATTGGCTTGAGAGTCCACTACTGATAAAAAACATGGTGTACACTTCTATATTAAAAACTACTGTTCAAAAGAATATGGATGAACATAAGTTATAAGCAAAATAGCAACACAACATTGCTACTTTTAGAGAGCCAGTTCGCTGAGTCCTGAGACTTCTCTCTGCCCAAATATCAAGATGAAACAGACGGTTTTGAAAGTGAATGCTGATGCTCCTCTTATTATTAAGTGACAGCAATATCCGTTGTTCACTTTATGAGCCCCATTTCAAAGCGTACTTTGAGGTGCTGACTGTAGGTTTGTCAAAAAGAACTTTGAGTACCACTCTACCAAGCAATTTATCATGCTTGTCATGGTACAAATCTTTACCTGAAGTTACGAAACAACAAAACCCCAAATCCTGAAACGTCACATTTTATTGATTTTTCTGCCACAAAGGTATCCCTGGGCTTTAGGCTGTCAATAGCCAATCGGCAGCAGGGTGACAGTGTTATTTCGGAGGTACTCAGACACTAGCCTGGGTGATACTGAGCATTAGTAGACTTACAGCCAGCTTTTAATATTCTTTCCATTTCAGGACAAGCATTAGATGTAGAGATCAACGAGTATTTGAGCCACAGAAAGTGCAGAAGTAATGGTTTGGGGAAATTAGAAGCACTCCTCAATTCCACCTGTTTTTCTTTCTTTATCCAGCGCCTCTGTATTCTCCTTCCCTCCCTCCCTCCCTTCCTCTTTCTTCCTCCTTCCCTTCTTTCAGAGTTCCCTCCAGGGTTGAAATGGTCTCTCTATGCTTTACTTCTTTTCAATTCTAATTCAGTTACTTTGCCAGAAGAGCGGGGTTGGTGAAAATCCCGTCTTAGCCTCCAGGGAATCCAGACTTGGAAAGCAGGAACTGTTTTTTGTTTTTTGTTTTTCCCTACCGGGGCCCAAATCAGAAGACTACAAGGAGACATGGCTGCAGCAGACCTCAGGATGTTTTTAGAAGGTTAAATGAAACCCCTGTGGACTTCTCTCCATTCTAGAGCCTGGAAAACTCATGTACATAGAAAAAAATATGGAAAAAAATCTTAGTTTTTTGGTAGTGATTTATTTGATCAGAAAACTAAACCAACCAACCAAACAACCCCCTCCCCCAAACAAAACAAAAACAAAAACCGCAGGCAAAAATTCAAATGGCAAAAAAATCAGCAATGGGAACTCTCATTGCTTCACTGGCTGGTTCCTCCCACACCCTTCTACATACATGGTCAGTACTGGTTGGGCATGAAGTTGGGATGGAGGTTTTGGGGTCATACAGCACAGTCCAAGGTAGGGGAATAGGGGATGTGTATTAAGTTTTATTTTATAAATGTCTGAAATTATCAAAGAACAAAAATATTTAAAGTATCCAACTGGAAACAGTCAAAAGATCTAAATAAAAATTTTATAAGGAAGATATGTGAATAGACAACAAATATATGAAATGACACTCAGTGTCACTAAGCACCAGGGAAAGGCAAAGCCATCCCCAGTCTACCACCTCCTAGCTGTTCAGTGACTTATTAATTTATTTTTTATTAATTACAGTTTATTCACTTTGTATCCCAGCTGTAGCTTCTCCCTCTTCCCCTCCCAATCCTATCCTCCCTCTTCTCCTCCCTTGCCCCTCCCCCAGTCTTCTGATTGGTCTGTCCTCCTCCCTTTCTGACCTTAGCCTATCAGGTACACAAAGTGTTGATGAGTCTGTATGTGGAATGTTAAAACTATACACTGTTGGTGAGATGTAACATTGGTGCAGCTACTATAGAAAATAAGAAGATTCTCAGATTAATAATAGAAATACCATGTGGTATAGTAGTCCTTTTTGCATATACAAAGCCAGAGGTTATAAATCCAGCACCTCAAGAAGGGCCGCTGCTTTCATGTTTGCTGTATCACTGTCCACATTAGACAGGAGACAGGAATGGCCTTGCTGGATAAAGAAAATAAACACATGTATGTATATATACATGCACATGAACTAACACAAACAGATAGTCCTAAAATAAATGTATGTGTAATTATATATGTGTGTGTCTATAGATGTGCATAGAATATCACTCAGCCTTACAAAAAAACAAAGGCATTCCTACCATTTGTGACATCATACATACCAAATTGGTTGGGCATTATATAAGTGAAATAAGCCTAACACAGAAAAATATGGCGCGGTGGTTCTTATAATTAGATTCTTTAAAGAATGTTGAGAACAAAGGATAAAAGAATGGTTGCTAGAAGTGGGAGTCTGTATACACGCAGAGTTTAAAAGTGCAAAATTATAGTTTAGAAGGATCAATGAGTTAGAGACAAAATGTTAAGCATGAAGATGATAGTATATGCTACCAAGTAATGGATATATGCCAAAAGAATGGATTTTAGGTTCTCTTATTAGAAAAAGATCCCTATATAAGATGATGGATATGTTAATTGGAGACTATAATAATCATTTTGCGATGAAGATGTAAATCAAAATGACATGTTATGCACCTTAAGGACATGAGATTATAAAGAATCTTGGAGATGAATGAGTGTGTTGGGTTCTTTCCCTCTTTAGGCTGCAATGTGAAAAGCAAGGGCCTCAGGGTGTCTCTCTCCTCCTGCCTAATGAGTCTGTCATCCTGCTTATAGTCAACTGGCACACAGGGAAATGCAAGACTTTGCCTTCTGCCACATAAAAACCTACCCTTCACCTTTCTACAAAGACTTGTCACACATCTAAAAAGAACCAGGCAGCCAGAGATAATGAAAGCAAATAGATTTACAGGGAGATGCTAGTAACAATGTAACAACAAAAGCACATACACGAAAACAGTTTGTGTTGTAACAGACAAAAATAAAAATAAAAGAAAGCTCGATTTTGGAATAAATTTTTAGCTGTTTCTAAAATGATTATCCTGGAACTGGAAGTAACTGAAATATTTCAAAGTTATAATGGGAAAAGCTCTGCAGGGTATGTCTAGATGATTAACCCAAACACAAGAATAACTGACTAGTTACTAAACTGGCGAGTGGAAGAATCATACGGAGAAAAGGTGGTTATTTAAGCAGTGATGAGCAACCTTCGTTGAGTGCACACTTGAGCTGCAGAGCAAGAGAAGCATTAGGTTTCAGAATGATTTGATTACCCTGTGCATGGCAGGCAAAATTAAGAAATTTAAGAAAACAGAGAAACCTCTTAAACACAGGGCATCTTTCGAGCCACAGGGAGAACACTTTTATGCTTCTGTATAATTATAATTTATGAACAAATTTTACTGACTCTTGTGACTTGAACTAAAAGAAAAGCCTGTGGGCTAGTTTATAGCTTGCTAGTTAGAAATACCTATTTTGCCGAGGTAACCATTGAAAGAGATATGATTGGGAAGAAATCCATAGGTTGCAGAGTTGGACAATACAGCCTTATTCCCTACCCCCAGAGATTTATTTCTACCCCACATGGTTAGGATACGAATCCAAGATCCTCTGGTTATTTCATTGAAAAGGAAGCAAGCTGGATGATCCTTTCCACTATGTAAATGCAAACATCTTTATTTTCAAGATTTTTCATCTGTGATAGCAATCCTGCGGTGGCATAGCAGTTAATTTCCATTTCAGTGACTCAGAATGTGAGTGTGTGTGTGTGTGTGTGTGTGTGTGTGTGTGTGTGTGTAAGACAAAGAGACACACAGACAGACAGACAAAGACACAGAAAGACCAGGAGAGAGAACGACAGAGACTTTACCCTTCACTTTCTATAAGGAAATCATATTTTTCTCAGCCCCAAAAACTTTCTGTCTGCACTCCATATGAGATTAATAAGGAGAGACATGAAAAATTCTGAGTTAATTAATTAATGGAAATGGCTTCAGATCTCCCATTTGAAACGTAGACAGCTGGAAGAGGATAGAATACCCCTCCCCCATTTCTTTCATTAAAAGTGGCCATTATCCAGAGAAATTTAATCCACTTTTAAAAGTTATAGAAAACTATTTATGGACATAGAGAACTGAGAAACCATGTAACCATATAACCTGAGAAAAGTATTCGGGTGAGAAAAAGACTTATTTTTGGTGTATTTACAACTGTGAGAGATTAAACATTGAGCAGGAGGTGAGTGCTGAAGAAAAGGTGATTGACTTCTGCTACATAGAATACACAGAAGGAAAAAAATATGATAAATGGTTCTGGGGTTTAATGTGTGATACAGAAACTTTAGTAAGATGTTAATTATAGGAGCCGGAGACTGACATGTAACATTTTATGAAAAACAAAAACCAACCAACCAACCAACCAAAAAACCATTCAACTTTTCTACACTTGAAACTATCAGATTGTGTTGGAAAAGTTGAATAATTATATAGCAGCCCATTCGAGGTTAAAATGGACAAAATTCAAGGGTGGGGAAGAGGGAAAGTGTAGAGTTAAGTGGCCATCAAACGTCTTGTCTATAAAGATACATGCATGCAGATAGTGATTGTGTCTGACTTGCTAAAGGTAGGTTGTTTGGGAATGACTGAGATTAATGTTGTAGGAGGATTTTGGTATTGGATAGATGGACTAACATGACAATTTTTAAGCAATATTAAAAGTATCAATGTCTCAGCCAGGTGATGGCCGCACATGCCTTTACTGACAGCATTAGTGAGGCAGAGGCAGGCGGATCTCTGTAAGTTTGAGGACAGCCTGATCTACAGAGAGAGCTCTAGGACAGCCAGAGCTATACAGAGATATGCTATCTCAAACAAACAAACAAACAAACAAACAAACAACTAAACAACTAAAACCAGAAACAAAAAAGTATCAATGTCTTTATAAAATAAACACCAAATAGAGGGGCATGAGGAAAACGAGAGCATCTATAATTTCCAAACATTAGAGGATTGGGAGACTAGACATTCTGGAAATCTAATGTGAAAGTGGAAGAGTAGGTCAAGAGACGGAAAACTTCTTAGTGAAGGAAATAGGCATTGTGCTACTTTTAGAGGTTCGTTTACAAGAAAATTAAGAGTGCGTGTGTGAGGAAGGGCATTGGACCTCAAGCAGAGAACGAGGTACTCTCATAGCTCTGCATTAACATCTACAGCCAAGAACTAAGAAAGATCTGAATAATCTAACAAAATCACTAAAAGATACTCTCCCATTTTTTTAACACATAGGAAATACATAGTAAATGAAGTTAAAGACAAACTGATCAATTTGAGCCAAGAATTTATGGGAATTGGGCAAGCAGTTGACAGGTTGGGAGAGAAGTCAGGGGCTCAGAGCAGTTTGTGTAAAATTGTCTCAAATCAAAGTAATTAAAAATATTATAGGAAAGAGACCAATGGAAAATTTAGAAATTTAGAAAATACAATGAAAGAAAAATTTATCAAAAGATAAAAACAAACAAATAAAAGCCAGCTTTAACATAAACAAGGAAAGAACACACTCTGCTGTATGTCATAATGCTAAATGTGAACACACCAAACCCTTTTACAAACAATATTCTGTTGAAATGCCTCCAAAAGCAAAAATGGATTGGAGATTAATTGACACAAATTGGAGCCTCATCAAACCAAATTTAAAAGAAAATAAATATAAACTTAGACAATCATGAAATACCTAAATGTGATAAACATATTTTGCCACCAAAACATGATGTGACCTATTAAAAGACATATAGAGTACTCGCCAATTATGGGAAAGGCTCTGTGATTGACAAGAGCATTGCTACAAACAAAGGAAAGAACCTATGAAGAAAATATGGTAGAGATGGACAAAATCAAATACTAATTTGCCATGAATGGAACAGAAGGAATCCTGTCATTGGACATGCCCTGAGGACATTATGATAAATAATTGAAAACAAATACACTATCAGACACCTATATAACTTAAGCTCAGAGAAGCAGATTGTCAAATAATGATGACCAGTGGCACCAAGGGAGGAACACCAAGGATGGGGCTCCATGGGAAGAGAGAATCTGGGAAGATGTTGGTTAAAGTATACAGTGTCTCATTTAGGTAGCTGATTAATTGTACAACTATATCTACTGCTGTAGTCAGATCTTGAATGCACCTTGAAGGCTCAGCTTGGCACATAACAGATGATAGTAAATAGAAGGTAATTCTCATTGAAGAAGCAGTAATGGCCTCCTCCTCTTTCTTTGTTCTGTTTGTGTCCCCATCAAGAGGTGATTGGTTTTTATTCCTCTGGCTTCAGCGCTATGTGCTGCCTTGCCACAGACACAAAGAAAGGGGATCAATAAATCATGGAAGAGAACCCTTGAAACAACAAGACAAATAACCTTTTATCTTCATAATTCATCTGTTTCAGGAGTCATGGTAATGGAAAACTAACACAGTTGCTAATGTATTACATTCTTAATTTTTCTCCTTTCTCTGTCTTCTCTGTCTCTGTTGCTCTGTCTTTCACACAGAGAGACACCACATTTTAGGCTTTTCTTTGCCTACCCCTGAACAAAGCTAAAATTTATATATTATTTAGTTTAATTTAGTTCTCTTATAAGGCACACACACTCAAAAAACTGTATTGTATGTGGTATATAGTTTTATTTTTCAATGATAGCTATTTTAAAAAGGCAAAACTAAATAACATAGAGTTATGCCAAGCCCAATGGTACAGGCTTGTAAACCCATCTGTTCAAGTTGTTGAAGCAGGAGGGTTGTGAATTCAAGGCCAGATAGGGCAAGGTAGTGAGACATAGTTTCAAATAAAATGTGAGAAAAGGTTTGGGAATAAAGGGACACACTATGGGAAAACATGTAGGAAGATGGTAAATTTCTATGCACCGTGCAATAAAAAGTCAAATATGAAAATATGTAGAAAGCCAAGAACAGCTTGTTAAACGTATCATTGTAGTGAAACACTAAATTTATCATATCCAGAGTTGGGACGAGTCTGTCAACATGAAAATACATAGCTTAAAAGGATTAACATCAAAATGAAAATATATAGCTTAAAAGGATTAACATACACATCCAATAAGTGGAATTTAACATACACATCCAATAAGTGTTTGTGTAGAATCTCACAGCCTCTTAAAAAAAAAAAAGGACTGACAAATATTTAAACAGAAATTGTGCAGACCATGTTCTCTGGTCTTAATCCAATAAAACAGGAAATAAGTTGAATAAAGGTGAATATAACAGTTGTAGGTAGTTGGATATGTAGGACATTTCCACATGACTCTTGGTTCAAGGAGGAAGTTAAAACTGACCTTATACCCAGAGAGTGACAAGAAGTCAAATGCTTCCTAGAAAAATCAAGACACAAAGCTGCCTCTGAAGCCTGCTGATCTCAAACATTTTGTTTTTAAAGAAATAACAAAAGCACTTGGTTCTCACCCGTGGAAATGTAATCAAATACTTAACAAAAAAACTCAGAACAGTAAAAACAGAAGGAACTTTTGAAGATAAATTTAAATGGCACAAAGCCAGTACTCTGATTTTTTGACACAATTGTTTTTTGGAAAAACAATACAAAGAACAAAAACAAAACAAATAAGCAACCCCTACCCACAGCCTTTGAACCTGAGTTGAGAAGATGAGACAGAATAAAAATGTATATCAAGATATAGCTAAGTAACAGAGATTAAAAGAAAGTTCTGTAGATGTAACTTCAATTTACTGTCAAGGAATTAAACTAAAGAAACTCAGGTCACAGGAAACGATTATTAGGTCAGAAGACAAGCATATCCTGATGACACACACACAATCAGCCTTGCAAGAGCCCTCAAATGTCAATCATTTAGAGGAAAGTATGAGAGGACACTTTATTTCTGTAGGTTTAGGGAAAGATGTCTCCAGTATGACAGAAAAACACTAAAGGAAAGATTGGTGAATTAATAAAGTTGTGGATTATCAACAGACACTAATGAAAAAGCCTGATAATTCAAGTTGCAGATAAAAAGAGAGTATATTAATCACAAGAAATTAACATGTATGGCAAGGAACTCCTAAAATTCAGGAAGACTGATCTGTATAAGTCAATAAAAAATGGCGAATTGAATATCATCAGAACCCATAAAACCCAACTGTCCATTAACAAAAGAAAGGTATAGCCTCATGAGTTGAGCTGACACCGCTGCTAACTGCCTTCTCCCTCCGATTTATACAGTTTTAAAACTTAACCAAAATAAGTATTTATGAAAAAAAATGTAGAGCAAGAGAAACTGAAGTTTAATTAGTGCGAGTGTCCTCTGAGTATTTCCTGACTCAGCAATTAAAGACTGAGTACAAACCATCATTGATGTCCACTGTTTTCACTCTTAGTTTCTAATTTAGAAACTTTTTTGGATACAACCAAAAATATAAGCTTAATGTTTTTGCTGAAAAAAAATCTTACAGATAATTACATTTATAGAAAATTAAAAATAAGGCTGGGGACATAGCTCACTTGGCAGAGTGCCTGCTTAGCAAGTACAGTGCCAGGGTCTCCAACTCCAATGTCACATAGACCAGAAAGGGTGGCAAATACTGCCATTCCATCATTCAGGAGGTGAAGGCAGGAAGGTAGGGGAATCAGAAATTAAGGTTTTATTGGGGGGGGGGGCAGACTGGGGCATGTGAGATCTTGTGTCAAAAAACTCCTAACATATAAATATAATCCTGCGTTATCTTATTAATAGAGGTAATGATGGAAGTGTGAGAACTGACAACAGAAAGATAAACCGGTCCATTGAAAGACAAAGGTAATTGAACAAGGACATACGTATCTACTCAAATGCCCTAAGAAAAGATGTTCACATTCCTAAGTGATCAACGAAGGTAAATTCAGTAAATATCGAGTGTAGCTTCATCCTTCATATACTAGAAAAATTAAAATTAATATGATTTGTAGGCATGCAACAGATCATGTATCTTTAAATTATAGCGATGTCAATATCACAGTTATTTTACGAAGCATTTGGAAACATTGTAAACAGTCAGAAAAAGATTATAAACAACAACAACAAAATAAAATAAAATTACCTGCATGCGTCTTACAAAGGGTAAAGAAATTTGTATTCTAAGTGTGAAGTACTGGGGATTTGGGGCCAGGGTGGAGCTGGGAAGTGTTGGTGGCCTCATATCGGCCTGTAAAGTCACTGAACATCAGATTCCCCTTCTTCCTGCTTCCCTTTAGTGAGAACTGCCCATGTGCAAAATGCACGGGGAGATGCCTCTATCTGACACCTCAGAGCAGGCAGCAGTTGTCCAGTGGTAGAGATGACGACTAGAAATTGCTTCAAAAAATTTCGCTGGTGTTAAAATGAATTGAAGGTGCTTGGTTCACCAGCATGTCTCTGCTGTCATCTTCAGCTTTCCGTCTTTGTCTTGACCATACGATTATGTCTCACAGGCTCTTCTTCATGAATCCGAACTGATGTCTGGCTGAGAATGTTACTGTAAAAGAGGGTGACCCCATCATTCCCACGCACCAATCACTGTGCTGACCCTCACTACGTATGATTCATGTTTGTGATATTCTTGCCACCTCACTTCTTACTGGCTGTGTCCGGAGATACTGTCCCCTAGTCTTGGCTGCCTCAAATCTCTTGATATGCACTGCACATTAATATTTCATATAGAGGAGTCTTCCTTCCTAAATTGAATTGTGAGAAGTCTTCTCCAGCCGGAGTGGTGGTACATATAGCTGAGATTTTGATTCTGGTTATATGGTACTAAAGGGAGGGGATGGTTTGCAAATGAGTTATGCACTTCATTTAGCCTTGTTTCCCGGAGAGCCGGCTAGTCAGTGTGGCAGAATGGTTTTCCAAGAGATTCCTGAATGCTGTTCCTAGGCTTTGGCCTGCTGAGCAGATAATCCATAAGAAATCCAGCTGAATATAAAACAGGCAAAGTAGATTCTGTGCCTGACAACGGTGGTCTTCATGAAAGACATGTCTTCAGTATTATCTACTGACACTATTCTCCTTACATATCAGCCTAATGTAAAAGGAACACCGTGTGAACAAAGAGAAGTTTGTTTGCCCCAGGTGTGTTCAGGGGAAGGCCATGACAGAATAGCTCGCTTGATGATATTTGTACCGAGCTGCGTTACCTGCATAGAGTCACCAGACGTGACGTGAAGTCATTACTGCGGGAGTGGATATGGGTCTCAAAGCTAACAGGTACAGAGGAGGCCGATGTACAGATTGCTGTGGTCACTAGATACAGTCAACATGTACAGAGAACGGAATCGCAAATTAAGAGACTCTTGTGCAGAAGCAGTTAAACTCACCAAAAAGATGGGCAAGGATTGCATTGACATAGTCTGTGGAACTTGACTGAAGCTGACATAAACTCCCGAGGACCAGTGCCTTGTGAATCACTTGAAGATGGCCTTGACTTCGAGGTCTGGATCAAGTGGGGGATGTTAGGGAGATGTTCTCTCCCCAACAGTGTGAATATTGTAGTGGAAGGATGTGGAAATGGACATTAGAAAGCCAAGGCAAGTCTTGATGTAAATTTGCCAGCTGAGTTAGATTTAAAGGTTTAGGGAAATAAAAAAAGGGGGGGAATAGCTAGCTCTATGGGGTGAATTTTATTATACTTTGAAATCTGAATGGGAAAAGGTTTGATGAACTTTACAAACAACAGGGAACTCTTTTGTTCAGGTGGCAAACTCATTTTCTTTATGGAATTTAAAGTTTACTGTGGATGATGAGAAATGATACAAGAAAGAGTATAGAAATAAAAAGAGACAGAACTTAGAGAACTGCTATTTTTACTTTATCAGGACCTGGCTTTGTAATTTCTGAGCTGCTCCTACAGCGTCTTTTGCCCACCAGGATGTCTGACTCCTTGACTCTCCCTTTGGGGATGAACGTGCTCCTTCTGGCTTTCTTGTCTGTGAGCAGATCTGAATCTAGGGGACCTGTAAGATAATTGACTAAGGACTTTTTTTTCCCTATTAGACTGGGTTGAACTTGCCTTTCAAGGTTGCTGAATTTAGTCCCTGGCCTTTTTGAAAGTTTAGAATCTTCCTATGAAAGGGTAGCCTTTTATTATGTGTGTCTCAAGAACCATCATCAGTTTTGCTCTCAACTTTAGAATTTAGCTTTCAAAATATTCTAAAATATAGTTTAACATAAGCCCGAGGTCTCCTCATCATAGACCAGAGGTTCTGGGTCATTGCTCTTTGTGCTTTAATAGGTATACTAACTTTATAACAAAAGATGGTTCAGTTTGGGTAGGTCTAGAGTGGAATTTTAAAGTCTGTATCTCTTAAGCTCCTTAGTGATGTAGATGTTGGGTTAGCAAGGCCACAGCTAACTTCCTGGATTGATGAAACAGGCCAGTGCAGATGTTGGAACACACCTAGAGATTTTAGGGTTGAAACTGCACAAGAGTTTTCCTTCTTTTCAGCTTGATGAAGCCTGAGACCACAGAACTTGGAAAAGGGTTTTGCCTGAAGGTAGAGAGAAGGTAGAGTTATTTAAGTAAGGGCCTCTGTCTGTACCTATTTTCACTTGTCCTGCTAGGCAGGTGTCTTATCAGAGTGAGCAACATCTAATTATTTTCAGGGATTTTTGTAGCCCTTTAATCAATATTACTTTATTGCAACATCATGGGAACTGTGAGAGGTGTTTCACACATCTCAGAAACAGTCCCTTCGAACAAGGCTTATGTAAGAGAACTATCCCTACCCCCAAGACATGATAGGAAAGAAAGTGGATAAGAGAAAGGAAATAATCTTGTTCTTGTGACTTTACCAGTAAGTGGAAAAACTGGTCCTTGAATTTTTTTTTTTTTTAATGTGTAATGTGCCTTTTTTCTTCCTTAGCAGGTTTGGGTGTTCATTTCATCCTGCAGATCTTTCCATAGGTCCTTGGGAATATCGTGTGGACTGTTCGTGCCATTCATTCAATCACCAGTCTTAGCTTTTGGTGGATCTCAATGATCTGGGCAACACTGATAAGGCCCTGATTCGGTGGTGAGCAGCATTCTATCTCTTCTCCACCCAGAACTCCCAATCTAGCTTAAAATATTTTCCCACCAGTATTTAACTTGTCTTTCTATTTTGCTGATCACAACAGCCTCGAGGGTGACAGTAAGAGGGAGAAAAGCTCTTAGTAACCCCACACAAATATTAGTAACTCAAGCTGATTCACTAAAGTTCTGAAGAAATTAACCCACCAACACACATATTCACAAAACTGTGCCTCTGAGAGAATGAGCGTAGGCGCCCTGTTTGTGATGACCATGGTGATGTCTGTGGCTCTCAGGTCCATGCTAGCAGTTTGTTTAGAGCCCACGTTCTTTCTTTTATCCATGCATAGTGCCCTTGACAAACTCCCCACCTAAGTTTTCTCTGAGAAGCGAGGCTTATCCATGTGCTATTCTTGGGCTATTTCCATGACTTCTACGTATGGCATTTTTGCAAATGGCACCATCAAGAGGACCCTGGTCAGGGGTGGCTCCCTCACACTTTAGTTTGGGTGGATTCTGTGTCCATGGGCTATTGGACTGCTTTTTGTTTTCAATACCTACCATAAGTGCACTGCCCACATTTTTTATATCTTAATTTAATCTTGAATTCCTTATCATATTCCTATCAAGCTTTTCTCCCAGTTATGGGAGGTTCCACATTATCTGACAATGATATTTAAGAGGACAGTAGAGAGAACTCCAGCTGGCCAAGGTTGTGATAACAAGGAGAGAGGGTTGCTATATATTTCTCTGAGATGGATGAAGTGGTCCACAGAAGAGTGTGGATGTCAGTAAGATGAAGTGTAGAGAAACAGGGGCATCTGGGCTGAAATGAGCTGGATAGTGAGATGAGTTCAAACAAAGAGGTTGCTGAGATGAATCAACATTTCTTTCCAAAACAGGGCAATGGCATTGAAGGGCTTTAAGCAAGAGCATATCAATATCACATAATATCACAAATGCTGTGGTGGGGTATGTGGTCACAGAATGGTCTACACCCACACAACAAAAACCTGAAGTTTTCTGAGAAGGGGGCACAGGCTTGAACTTGATTTTCTGTCACTAGTTCTTCACACAGGTTAAGGACTGAAGGGTTTGTTTATGTTCTCAGTCCTTCAAAACACACAGTTCTTTGCTGAGTAATACTCCATTGTATAGATGTACCACAGTTTCTGCATCCATTCTTCAGTTGAGGGGCATCTGGGTTGTTTCCAGCTTCTGGCTATTACAAATAAAGCTGCTACAAACATGGTTGAGCAAATGTCCTTTTTGTGTACTTGAGCCTCTTTTGGGTATATGCCTAGGAGTGGTATGGCTGGATCTTGAGGAAGCGCTATTCCTAGTTGTCTGAGAAAGTGCCAGATTGATTTCCAGAGTGGTTGTACCAGTTTACATTCCCACCAGCAGTGGAGAAGGGTTCCCCTTTCTCCACAACCTCTCCAGCATGTGTTGTCCCTTGAGTTTTTGATCTTGGCCATTCTGATGGGTGTAAGGTGAAATCTCAGGGTTGGTGAGTTGTCCCAGAAGCAAAAAGACACGCATGGTATATACTCACTCATATAAACATACAATATAGAATAAACCCACTAAAATCTGTACATCTAAACAAACTAAGCAAAAGAGAGGACCCTAACTAAAATGTTCAATCCCCATCCTGAAAGGCAAAGAGGATGGACATCAGAAGAAAAAGAAAATAGGAAACAACCTCGGAACCTGCTACAGAGGGCCTCTGAAAGCCAGAAGAAAACAGGAAACAACCTTGAAACCTGCCACAGAGGGCCTCTGAAAGCTTCTGCAGTATAGACTGTCAAAGCAGATGCTGAGCCTGATGGCCAACTGATGGGCAGAGTGAATGGAATTTTATGTAAGAAATGGGAAATAGTAAGAGCTGGAGGGGACGGGAACTCCACAAGGAGAGCAACAGAACAAGATAATTTGAACACAGGGAACTTCCCAGAAAATCATACTCCAACCAAGGACTATTCGTGGAGATGACCTGGAACCCCTGCACAGGTGTAGCCCATGGCAGTTCAGTGTCCAAGTGGTTTACATAGTAATGGGAAGAGGGACTGCCTCTGACATAATCTGATTGGCCTGCTTGTTGATCACTTCCCCCTGAGGGGGGAGCAGCCTTACCAGGCCACAGTAGAGGACAATGCAGCCACTTTTGATGAGAACTGATAGACTAAGATCAGAAAGAAGAGGAGAACCTCCCCTATCAGTGGACTTGGGGAGTGGCATGCATGCAGAAAGGGGAGGGAGGGTGGGATCGGCAGGGGAGGAGGGAGGGGCTTATGGAGGGGATACAAAATGAATAAAGTGTAATTAATAAAAAATTAAAAAACAAAACAAAACAAAAAACCCCCACACAGTTCTGTCAAGTCAATTATAACAGAGAGAGTTGCTCCAGAAATCAGTGGTGTATCTTTTGAGAGTTATTTTTTAAATTATTTATTTTTTATTAATTACATATTATTCAATTTGTATCCCAGCTGTAGCCCCCTCCCTCATCCCCTCTCAATCCTACCCTCCCTCCCTCATCTCTTCCCATGCTCCTCCCGAAGTCCACTGATAGGGGAGGCCTCCTTCCCTTCCATCTGATCCTAGTCTATCAGGTCTCATCAGGACTGGCTTCATTGTCTTCCTCTGTGGTCTGGTAAGGCTACTCCCCATTCAAGGGGAGATGACCAAAGATCCAGCCACTGAGTTCATGTCAGAGAGAGTCCCTGTTCCCCTTACTAGGAAACCCACTTGGACACTGAGCTGCCATGGGCTACATCTGTGCAGGAGTTCTAGGTTATCTCCATGAAAGGTCCTTGGCTGGAGTATCAGTCTCAGAAAAGACCCCTGTGCCTAGATTTTTTTTTTCTCTCCTTGTGGACCTCTTGTCCCCTCCAAGTCTTTCTGTCTCCCCCTTCTTTCATAAGATTCCCTGCACTCTGCCCAAAGTTTGGCTATGAGTCTCAGCATCTGCTTTGATATCTTGCTGGGTAAAGTCTTTCAGAGGCCCTCTGTGGTAAGCTCCTGTGATATGGCTCAGTGATTAAGAACACTGGCTGTTCTTCCAGAGGCCCTGAGTTCAATTCCTTTGAGAGTTTTGATGGAAGAGAATGAATATTTTTGGAAAGCAGTAGGAAGCGATGTAGAGAAAAGGAGAGAACTTTTGCCACTTTACAAACACTGATGATAACAGGCTAACTTTACCTTATCAAAAATTTAGATGATAGGGAGACCCTAATCACCCCACAGCACCCAGTGGTCTCCAAGTGCAGAATATGAACTCTGTGTGGTTTGGCTTCTAGTGCATTGAAAGACTGTGTTTTGATGGATGAGATATGGAAAAAGTAGCCCTTTGTCTACTAGGAAGATATAGTTTGGTGGATGAGGTGGGAAAATCCCTGTCTTGCTCCATCTTGAGATTCATGCCTTCAGGTCTTGGTTATATCCCACAAACTGAGAAAGGTAATCATTGATTAATGATGTCCTTTCTTTCTTATCCAATTCATCTTACCCATGGAATGGCAAACCGTAGATCTGCCACTGTGCAATTACACACACACACACACACACACACACACACACACACACACACACACA
>NW_026585698.1:5908494-6046724 GCF_907164565.1 Psammomys obesus | reverse complement strand
ACACACACACACACACACACACACACACACACACACACACACACACAGTGCAGATATTTCCTTTCTAAAAGCAATCTTGTACTTATATTCTATAAGGCATTCTCAAAAATGGACTTTGTTCCTGCCTGACATGCTTTATGTGTTTGTTCCTGAGGAACCAATTACTTTGCTACTAATACTTCATTTATTAGATAAGCTGGCTTGGGTCAGAGGGTCCTCAGAAGTGCCTTCTCATTACCAGTGCTTTGACTGGGTCAAGGAGACAGAACTCTGTAGACGTGGCCATGCCCTTCATCTACTCAGGGGACACTTGTTTAAGAAAAACAAGTTTCACACATTTAGAATGATCATGTATACTTTGAACTACTTCTAGATTATGGGAGGCCAAGGAGCCAGTAAACTTGCCGCGTGAGGAAGGTTATCACATTATCTGAATCTGTGACTCACGTTGAGTCCTATTGATCTGTGACTTAGAGGAAGGTAAATCCTGGGTTTTCTGAAGTTGCGAACAATAAATTATGAGTCAAGGCTGTCAGTCAAAACTTCCCTGAGACTAAGCCTAAGGAACGTAGACTGTTGTTCAAGCACTATCCCACACTCTCCAAGCAAACGTTTGAGAAAGTCTGCAAGTGAATCTGGAGGCTTTACTAATTCATTCATGTGGGTATGCACAACATGTGGGGTGTGTGTGTGTGTGTGTGTGTGTGTGTGTATGTGTGTGTGTGAGAGAGAGAGAGAGAGAGAGAGAGAGAAATATGCATGTGAGGGAAAGTGGGGGGGGGAGAGGGAAAGGCAAGCACATCAAGGTTGTTTTAATCCTAGTGACAGTATGTTCCTGCAACAAGAAAAATGCTCAGATTTCTAGGCTAAAAAAAATTGGGTAGCTACTTCAGAGAAAGAGGACAATCAGTGTATTGTTCTCTTGAAATCTCATTTTGATGATACTGTAATCATTGCTTTGTAACTCGTGCTTTATTACCAATGGTGACACCCATCATTTTAATGACCGCAAGACAACCGCACTCACTGGTTTTCTGACAAAGGCCAATCTCACACCTGTAGCTTACAAGCAATTGAATGAACTATCACAAAGACTGACACATTTAATGAGAAGTTTCCATTTCCAAAAGGATAACCACGTACCCTCCAAAAAGCCCTAGTTGTCAATGCCTGAGGATCCAGGGCCTCCTATTTCTCATTTTGAATAATTCTCTTGCAAGGTAAATGCTGAATCCCTGAGCAGTGAGTGATGATTGCAAGAAGGGAAGAGCTCTGTGAGATCCGTGTGAATCTGCTGAGCCATTACAAATGGGGCCCTGTTTTGCACATAAGCACTCCAGTTTCACTGTAATTAGCACCTTTTTAGTTGCACAAAATGACTCCTTAATAAAATGATAGGTGTTAAGGATGAACTCTTTTGCTCCAGGAAAAAAAAAAAAAAAAGTGAAGGGGAAAAGTTAACTGTGAGTGGGAGGGGTGAGCAGTAGAAGAAAGAAGAGAGCAAGCCTGGGTTGTGTTTAATAGCTGGAACTCATACTGCATGTGGAGTCTGCTTAATGCAGCCATTTCTCTTTGATTCCCAGAGTTTATCCTATCACTTTTATATGCCATGATTAAGACATGGCTTTCTAGTGGATGCTGATTTGAATAGCAGTGAACCCTGACTGTAAAATATTTTGAGCAACTGAAAATTCATAATGAGATCTGAAAAAATGTCATGAAAGGAAGATGATTATGATCAACTTCATTAACTTTGTTTTCTCTTTTAAATCTACACATGAAAATAAAAGCAATATGGAAATCATACACCATCTCTCGGGAATACTTTTTGTTTCCCAGAAAACTAATTTGCAACTGATTGAATTAGAATGGAAAGTCTCCAAGCGAACAGGCTTTTATGGCAAAACAGAAGATGAAAACGTTACAGAGAGGAAGTAAATATCTATAAACACTTTTTCATTTCTGCTTGCCAAACCACACAAAAAGTTAATCATAGATTCAATCGCCTCTTAGCATTTAAAAAGAAAGCAATCCAGTTCTTCATTTCATGTGTTAAGTATTGGTAAATACAGTGCTTGCTGTCTGTTGTCTGTGCATATGTAACTAATGGTTAGTGTTTTGGTGAATTCCCCTGAGCATCTCTCTATGGTTTCCCACAGTGCAGTTCTGTAGTCCCCTGCAATGTGGGTGAAGCATTTTTGCAACCTAATCATGTTTTTCCGTTTGCCGGCTAGAGAAGAAAAGATGGAAAAGTCACCTCAAACAACAGAAAACTGTGGGCTGGACAGGAAATAAGAATAATTGATTATATTGGCACAACTGACTTTAAGTTTCAAAGCAGAGTTATTTTATGGTTGAATTGTTTTAAATCCCATTCAGGGATGATTACCAGAGATTTTGTGGGAAATAAATAAAGGTTATAAATTAACTTTTGGTACAGAAGTTATCTTGATTGAAGAAATGTGAATCAGTGTTGAGCCTCATTAATAATCCACAGAGAGTAAACTTTGAAACAGTATGTGTGTAAACTTGTCATGTTATCTTTTTTTATTATTTTTTTTAAATGAGAAGACCCAAATGTGAGCCCTGGCGCACTACTGGCACGAATGATAACTGCAAAGAACACTTAGAGAGTGAGCTGTTATGTTTCAGAGTCTTAAAAAGTTTCAAATAGTTCAACTTACAACATTTCAGAATTCAAATTTTGAGAGTATACAGAAAGAAAATAATCACGAAGACACATATCAAACACGAACAGTTGTTTTAAAGAAGGAAAAATGGATAAGAATATAAAAGTATTATCTTTGTGATTTCCCCCCACTGTTGTGACAAGGTAACTGACAGAAGAACTCGAGAAAGGACTTTTTTGCTGTTGCTCACAGTTTGTAGGTGCGGTCCGCCATGACTGAGAGGTCATGACTGAGAGGTCATGGCCTCGGAAACTGGGGCAGCTGGTCAAACTACGGGTGCAGTCGGGTAGCAGAGCAGGATCAAGGCTTGTGCTCAGGTTTCTTCCCCTTCTTCATTCAGCCCTGGTGGGACCACGGACTGGTGCCACTCACGTTGGAGATGATGTCTTCCACCTCAACGGGATGTGTAATCTCCTTCACATGCATACCAGAGACTTGTCTTCTAGGTGTTTCTTGATCCTGTCGTGCTGACAATCACGCCAGCTATCACAGCTGTAAAAGCGTGACATTTTATGGGGACTCAGGCACGGGCTACTCACCTCCCTTCAGGGAGCAGCTTGTTGCCCTGGTCATTACATAGCAATAGTCACACAGGTGCAGCAATAGGCTCTTGCAGACAGCCAGACCTCTTCTGACTTCAGAAAGATACTCTGCTCAAAGTTACATCTTTTCCAAAGCAGCGCGTGCACCCATGGCTTCCATATCTGGGTGTGTGAATGGGCTAGACATTTGTCCTAGCGTGTACAGATCCTAACCCAGGGGATCACGGTGGGATGCACCAAGCTCAGTATGGACCTTGAATCACAGCATCCCTTACTGGTCTGCCCAATCCTTCTGTCTTTCCATTTCTCCCCTGGGGACAAACCCCAATGTCATATCTTTCTAAGCATTCTACCCTAAGCTTGCTCCTGTCAAAGACAACCTTGGGAAGACATGTACAACCACTGATGGATTGGTCATTAGGGGGTCATAGCATATAGATGATCTAATGATACAAAAAGCGAGGTCCTTATTATCTGTTTGTCTGCCTCTCTGTCATCTATCTATCCACCTGTACACCTGCCCATTAAGCTAATGTATCTATCTGTTATGATGTTCAGATTTTTTTGAGACAGGGTCTCCATATGTAACCCTGATTATTCTCAAACTTACAGAGATCTGTCTACCTCTGCCTCCTGCGTGCTGGAATTAAAGGTGTGCGCCACTATGCCCAGATCTGTTTTAAAATCTAAACATACCTCACAGGTCCATCATTTTAGAATTTGACCTCAGATGGAAGCACAGCCTTAACAGGCTGTAGAGGTTCTACAGGGAGGGCCCTAGATCACTTGGGGTTGGCCTTTGGATGCTGTGCCTAGCTCCTTGTCTCTAGTCTTGTTCTCTGATTTTCTATCCACGGTGACATGGACAGCCACTTCTGGTTCTCCTGCACCGTGAACCGTTTCATCATGCCTTCTCCATCTTGGCAGAATGAAGCTCTCCATAAACTTCAGATGAGAAAAACCTTGCCTCCCATAAGTTGTACTGTGGTTGCTGAGATGCAAAAGTAACAGTCTGTCTGTCCATCTGTGCATCCATCTGAATAGAAAATGTAAATTAAACGATAATCAAAACAGAAGTGACTGGCAGTATACTGCAGTGGTATAATATGTATATAGGATGCATGAAGCCCTGCATTCAATACCAGCATTGTAAAACAATCAGCACACTAACCAATTAACCAATAAAGCTCCCACTCAGCCACCCGGCCTAACCAACCAATAAGCACAACAAGGAAACCCAGACATACTAAAACTTTGCAAATGGAAATGTTTGCTCTCTTCCTCTCCCTTCTTCCTCCCCCCCCATCAGTTATTAACATGCATGCATTTAGCCTTGTGTAAAACAAATGCTTCCTTAAAAATAATCCTATCCTGATGATTTGTTTGTTAGTCTGTGTTCAGTTCATATCCCTGGGAGACCTGTTCTTCTCTGAAGGGAAACGGAGAATAAGTGGATCTGGGTGAGATATTGGGGAGCACTGGGAGGAGCGGAGTGTGGGGGGATCTGTGGTTGGGATGAATTATGTGAAAGAAGAACAAATAATCATATATAAATATGAAATGTAGTAATCGTTTTTAAGAGCACTGTGTCTTCAGGGTAGAGGGGCTTTTTTCTTCTCTCACTTGATGCATGTAAGTTTACTATAATTCTTATAATATATAACATGCTTCCTAGATATTGTGTGAGGTCTAGTAATCATGTAATTGACTAGTATCAAGTGTATTACATTAAAACAATGCTAGGATGGAGATAAAGCCACATGCATGTTGCTTTTTGGGCATGGGATCTCAGTCTTCCTATGTTTCTGATTCCACATACGTTATCTGGCCATGGGAAAATCTAACACTGGACAATAATATGTACACAAACCCTCTTGCTGTCCCCTCACACCCAAATAGGAGCAGATCAAAGTATCACCTCTGCCCATTATTTACCAGGCTAACAACGTTTATCCTCAAAAAAAATAAAAAACACTTTACAAAATTAAATTTATACACTTCCCAATTATTGCCATTGAAATATTTTGGCAAGCACACTTAAAAATATGAAAACATTGTTCAGACAAAATAATGCTAGAAATGACATAGTCTGCAGTGTGCTCTGAATAGAAATGAAATAATCAGTATTTTTATTGTCTGATTAAAAATAATTTTAACAGTAGACAATAATCTAAAATGTAGTCAATATTTTAAACGAGAGCTCCTCAAAGCCTCTCACCCAGCCTTGCTTGCAGCCTCACTCATTTCATTCCCATGTGCTCTTCTCAGGCAAACCCTGTTATCATTTGCATTCGTATCTGTTATCAGCAGAATTAGGTCCTCTTTATATTCTTAAGGATTCATTTGACCCTTGATACACAATAGGGAGGCTGAAGGTTGATTGTTTTCTTGGATTGCTCTCCAGTTATTTATTTACTTTCTTATTGACATGATCTCTCACTGGCCTTAAGCTCATTGATTCAGCTGGATTGTTTGGCCAATGAGCCTTCACTCTTTTTTTTTTTTTTTGCCACTTACCTCTCATCCCAATGCTGGGCTTGCATATGTGTGTCTCCATGCCTATCTTTTTGTGGTTACAGGGATTTGAACTCAGCTCCTCATCCTTGTTTGGCAGGCATTTTACCAAACAATCCATCTCTCCAGATCCCCTCTATCAGGTTTTTTTTTTTTTTCCTGAAAAGTACTTCACTATATTCTAATTTAATTTTTTTTTTTTTACTATGATAAGAGAAGATGGATATACTTTTCTTAAGGGGAAGAATCAAATTAACATATATAGTTTCTATTATGATTATAATACTATGCAGAGAAAGACTTGATGAGTTTATCGACTGCAAAAACTGTGTTTAGATAAAGGAAATGAGTTATCACCAGCCATGCCTAATGAAGTAATCAATTCACTGATTATTCTAATTAATTTTCTCAAGAGCAATGGAGGGAGAAGAGAACAGAATTTTCTGGTTAGCAGAGAGGAGAGGAAGAAGGTACTTTTTCCTCTGTAAGTGAGATCTCCACAGACAAAAGGGTGCTGCCTCTTTATTCATTGTGACATCTGTGCTCATCAGATCTGGCTGTCCTGATTGACTGCATGATGGGCACATGATGCCTGTCAGCCACTTGACTGATGATATGAATACAACTTCACATTACTCAGAAGAAGCTGGAAAGAAGAGGACATTTCTTTCAAAGGAGAAGGTATAAAAAACCCATCCCCTGCTCTCCATATTTGCACCAACCTGGCCTTCGCTTGGGTAATGTATCTGTACTCAGTCTTCTTTTACAGACTCATATGGATTCAATTCACTCTCCATGAATCTTCTTGGAATCATTCTTTACCATTGTTTATGGCTTTTAATTTTTGCTTCCGGGATAAATGCTCTGGTTTCTCCTGACCTTTATATGCCACCAAATGCTGATATGAATCGTTCTATTATGGGGAAAAGCCTAATAGTGGTGGCAAATTGTTTTGAGTGAAAATTCCGTCTTTCCTTAGAAGTTTGTTAGGACTATCAAAGCATCCTTCTCTTATTTCAAGCAATTGCTAATTAATGGCTCTTAATTTTAGCTGTCTCTGTATTACTTTCCTTATTCCCATTTACTCTCCCTGCCTCATCCTTTCATTATCGTTCTCTCCTCAACTTCATCCATCCATAACTACCTATTGTCATTCCCCTTCCTAGGGAGCTCTATCTATCCCCCACCCCATTCCCTAGCTTTATACCAAACCTCTGTGGTTCTGCGGATTGTAGCACGCTTATCATTGACTTGAGGCTAATTTTGTTTTGCTTTAGGGGAAGGGTGTCTGACTGTATCAGAGCTCACCTTCTGGGCTGGCCGGCCAGTGAGCACTGAGGGTGTTCCCATCTCTGCCTCTCCCGTGTTGAACTTACAGGTGTTGCCCTGTACTGCTGCGCTTGTCTCTTTACATGGACTCTGTGGAACTGAAATCAGTCCTTTTGTTTCCATGGCAGACACGCTATCAAATCAACTGTCTTTTTTTTTTTTTAATGTGCGGACATGTTTGGCCTGCTTGCATGTATGGGCGCCATGTGCATGCCTGGCGTTTACAGAGATCGGAGGAATTACTGGATCTTTTTGGAATGAGTGGTAGCTAGATGGATGGTGGTAGGCTTCCTTGAGGAACAGAATCTGGGTCTTCTGAAGAAGCAATCAGTATCACTCAGCAATTTCTTTAAACACCCTTTTATTTTAAGAAGTATAACAATTTTAGCTACTTGTTGCATAAACTATTTCTTATGTAAAAAGGTGTATTAAGCTTGTTTGGCTTCATATTATAAGTCTAAATGCCTATCGTTAACTTTTACTGTCACAAGTAAAAAATCACAATTTGCAGGTTGCAGTTCTACTCCTGGAGTCTCGGCTACCTCAGGCATTGATGTAGGAACACAGAAAGTCCAAGAGGGACACAGGCAATGTGAGGAGACACAGGGTCAAAATATAAAGTCACAGTTTAACACATTAGTGATTTCTGTAGTGTCCAGATATCCTTCTAGCAAACAGAATGTTATTTTCAAGGAAAGCTTATAGTTGAAATATATGTCACCAAGTTGTTGCAGAAGAACCAAAAACCGTTTCTTATCTTTTGAAATATCTCTGAACTGTGTTTTCAAAGCTGTCATGCTGAAGGGCAGCTTGAGCTCTGGCACACCTGCATGACATTATTCAAGATCACATGGGGGTATACCCTTTGAATCTCACCATTTGGAAGGCAGAAGCAAGTGGATCTCAAAGTGTGAGGCAGCTTGGTTTACACAGTTTCAGGCCAGCACGGGGGACCTTGGATCAAAGAGAACATAATAAATGGATTACTATTGATTTTTTAATATTTATTTTTTATTTATTACAATTTATTTACTTTGTATACCAGCTGTAGCTCCCTCCCTCATCTCCCCCTAAACTCACTCTCCCTCTCTCTTCTACTATGCCCCTCCCCTAGTCCACTGCTAGGGAAGGTTCTCCTCTCCTTCTATCTGACCCTAGTCTATCAGGTCTCATCAGGACAGGCTGCATTGTCTTCCTCTGTGGCCTGGCAAGGCTGCACATCCCCACTCCCCAGGGTGTGGTGATCAGAGAGCCTGCCACCGAGTTCATGCCAGAAACAGATCCTCCTCCTCTCTCTAGAGGAAACTGAGCCTATGGGCTACTTCTGAGCAGAAGTTCTAGATTATCTCTGTGAATGGTCCTTGGTAGGAGTATCAGTCTCAGAAAAATTCTGGGCCCAGAATTTTTGGTTCTGTTGCTCTCCCTGTGGAGCTCCAGTCCTCTCCAGGTCTTAGTATCTCCCTCTTCTTTCATTAAGAGTCCCTGTACTCTGTCCAAAGTTTGGCAATAAGTCTCGGCATTTGCTTTGATACCCTGCTGGGTAGAGTCTTTCAGAGGCTTTCTGTGGAAGGCTTCTGTCCTGTTCACTATTTTCTCCATCTTACAAGGTCTATCCCATTTGCCTTTCTGAATGAGGATTGATCATCTTACCCAGGGTTCTCCTTCTTGCTTAGCTTCTTTATGTGTCCAGATTTTAGTATGTTTATCCTATATTATATAACTAATACCCACTTATAAGTTAGTATATACCATGTGTATTTTTCTGCTTCTGGGATACTTCACTCAAGATGATATTTTCTAGTTCCCACCATTTGCCTGCAAATTTCATGATTTCCTTGTTTTTAATTGCTCAGTAGTATTCCATTGTGTAAATGTACCACAATTTCTGTATCCATTTCTCAGTTGAGGGACATCTAGGTTGTGTCCAGATTCTGGCTATTATGAATAAAGCTGCTATGAACATGGTTGAGCAAATATCCTTCTTGAGTATTTGATCATATTTTGGATATATGCCTAGGGGTATTGAGGTAGAGCTATTCCTAATTGTCTGAGAAAGTGCCAGATTGATTTCCAAAGTGGTTTTACAAGTTTACATTCCCACCAGAAATAGAGGAGGGTTCCCTTTGTTCACATCCTCTCCAGCATGTGTTGTCACTTGAATATTTGGTCTTAGCCATTCCGATGGGTGTAAGGTGAAATCTCATTTCTCTGATGACTAAGAATGTTGAGCATTTCTTTGTTTCTTTGCATTTGATATTCCTCTATTGAAAATTTTCTCTTTAGCTCTGTACCCTGTTTTTTAATTAGATCACTTGATTTGTTGCTGTTTAACTTCTTGAATTCTTTATGTATTCTGGATATTTGCCCTCTGTCAGATATAGGGGTTGGTGAAGATCCTTTCCCAGTCTGTAGGCTGTCCTTTTTTTTCTGACGACAGTGTCCTTCGCTTTACAGAAGCTTTTTAGTTTCATGTTCAGGAAGTTGTCTCCCATGCCAATGAGTTCAAGGCTCTTCCCCATTTTTTCTTCTAACAGATTTAGTGGGTCTGGTTTCATGTTGACGTCTTTGATCCACTTGGACTTTACTTATGTGCAGGGTGATCTCAAATCTATGCTTATCCTGCTCTTCAAGGTACTATTGTTTTCAGAATTTATTCTTTATGTACAATAATAGAAAATAGCTTTGAATGTCACGATATCTGTTCTCCTGACCTCACGTTTTCTCGTTGCTATGGCAAAGGTTTGTGCTATACTTATAATACACTTCTTAGCACTAGGGATTTTTTTCTAGCCACTCGGTCCTTTGGATTCCATTTAGTTCTACTATCTGTTTACACGAAGCAGAAAATTGGAAATAATTTACATTCTTATCTTTTATCTTTTCCTAGAACCAAGTTCTGTTTCCTAAACAATTTTCTTTATTTTCTATTGAGGCATCATATTTTAGAGCTTCATAATCTTTTTTACAAAAATTATTGAAAAAGCTTATGATTCATCTTCTTTCCTTTCTCTTTTATTCTCATACACACTGGTGGCAGTATGATCAATAAAAAATCTGAATTTGATTATGGGCCTGGATAAAACCCATCAAAGGATTTCTAAGGTACATAAAATAGAGTCAATACTTTTAACTGTGGCTTAACAGAGCTTATAAATATTGAATGGCCAGCAATCCTAACTACATCTAGGATCCACTTTCATAATTTTCATTTCTCTCCTTCTACTTAAGAAATTGTGAGTTTTGGGGTTGTTAGAAGATGGTATTTAATTCATCCTATCACGTATCACTTAATCTTTATGCCAAAACTAGCATAAACTTTGGGATGGGATGAGCTGAAGTTCCATCAAGGAGGTTTGTGTATGATCAGTGGAATCATACCTCAGGTTTTGGATCCAGTTAGTTCAAGCACCCTTTTTTTTTTTTTTGGAGGCTAATATATGTCTTCATGGTTGGTAATGTTTAGATGGAACTTTCTCTGGGGATTAGTCTCAGCAAAAGAGACACAACCTACCTCTGTGGACTCATAGATTTGGGACACAAAGGCTGATCCATCTTTCTCAATGTGAAGTTATTCTGAAGGACTAGTCTTTCTCCAGATTCTTACATGAGTGATGAAATCTGGTTTTTACCTGAACCACAGCCAAACTACTGCTTAGTTTCATACTGCTTTTAATATCTTCCTTAGATATGTGCCAAGGAAGAATTCTCTCACATCTTTACACACGTCTCTCTCTTCAGCTGTGCCTATGTTTTAACGAACTTGGTCCATGGCCTTAGGAAAACACAAGCTAGAGAAGGGAATGACCTATGACAAAGATGTAAATTGAACTAATTAATAAAGAAAGAAAACAAAGTCTAAGTACTGTGCTGTATAATGCTGTACGATGCCTTCTGAAAGATGGAAGGGCTTTGAAACTGAGTCCAAAACCTATATGTATAATATTTGGCATTGTAATTTAAAAACTAAAGCACTGTAGTGAATCACAAAACAAAACAAAAACAAACAAAAACCCTTCCATTTACCCGCCAGCCCCTTCTCTCAGAAATTTTATAAATTTAATTAGGACCCAGGCCGTGTTTTAGACATTAGCTGTTGTGATCATCCTGTGCTTTGCATCACCTTATACATGTAGAAGAAATTTGTTCTTGTAAATAATATTTGGCGACTTTTAAATTAAGCTTTAAGTGTTTCTATTCCACCAACACCATATTTATGTAGCTGACATGTGCTTTCAGTTGCTGCATGAAGACAGCAGGGAGAATGGAGCTTTCAGTGAATGATGGGCAGCTCCTGTCTCCTTACATTTAATACTTGCAAGGCCTTTTTCTTTTTTTTAGCTATGGGGTAGATAGTAGTAAACACAGAAGACAACACGTTTTCTTCATTTTTGAAATTGTGTCTAAGCACATTTAACAGACCTTCCTGAGACATCTGGTGGAGATGTGGTCTTGGACAATCAGTACTTTCATAGGTCGATACTTAAAAAACTTCCAAAAGGTTATGAATGAGAAGTAAAGATACAGACTAGTTTTAGAAAAACAACAACAAATCAGGCCGAACTCTATACACCAAAAACATGTAAAACATTTAAAGTACAGTGGAGGGTACAAGAGAGACAGCTCAGCTCTTATGAAAGAGCATTTGCTGCACAATCATGAGGCTCCGAGTTCAGATACCAGCATCCATGTGAAAAACAAACAAACAAACAAACACACATTGGGTGTGGTCCTGCATAAGCAGGAATTTGGGTGAATGGAGACAAGAAAATTGATGGGGTTTCCTCTCGTACTGGAAGAACCCAAGCTCCATGTTTAGGAAATGACCTTGTTTTAATAGAACAAGGCAGAGAATGATAATAATAATAATAATAATAATAATAATAATAATAATAATAATAATAAAGGTCACCTGATACTCTATCTGACATCCTCACACAAGAGGAAGTGTCTGTGCACATGCTCATTTGCGTATGTGCATGTAAACTACATACATCTACAAATATCAATACAGAAAACATGAGTAGAACAAACATGTAGGGTGAAACCAGAAAGGCTCAATCGGAGACAGTCAATACGGTGACTCTCAGGGTGTTCTGCGAAACAACTCTACAGTGAGTGTCCTCCCACTCCACGTAGATACTCACACCTAAAACTCCACATTTGTGATTGAGAGAAAGAACCACGTAGAGCTAAGGTCTGACCTTAGTAAGACTGCCGAGATTAGCAGAAGAAGTTTCCTGGAGGGATGACTATCGATTCACAGCCTGAGGGCTTTTATCCCTATAGTGACATTCATCCACTTAGAAAGGATGTCTCACAGCTTGCCCCTTAGTGGAAGTGCTCAGTGATACCTCTTCGGTCCTAAGGGACATATTATGTCCAGTGGCCAGAGTCATTAAAGATTAGGAGAATTATCTAAGAGTTCCTCTTTATGATTCAAGGAAAGATTGTGGGCAATTGCTAATGCATTTTGTTGTTTCTGAATTAATTTCCTTCACCAGTGGAAAGGTCAATAAAGAAAGTTGAGAAGGGAAGGGAGAAAGTGTTGTAATTCTATTTTACTCCAAAATTTATTTAATAAAAGGAAAATTGAGAAGAAATTCACCAGGCACTTCATGGCAGATCACACCACTTTACTGGATTTATTGAGTTGTTTGTGTTTAAGACATTAAGGGATAAGGCTGATGTCAGTATTGTAGATTTGGCCTTACTGTCTGTGGCTTGGAGTCTTGTTCATGCTATCTTCAATTAATTGCTATAAGAGATACATCAAGAAAGGAGAGCATTACCGTTTCCATCCAGAAGGATGCACCTCTTCGAGAAAGGGCTGAGGCAGTACACGCAGGCCCCTTTCTTTCCCTGTGACTTGTTCACAGGAATGCTATAAAAGGAAAGGAGGAAACTAGACGCTGTTATCAGCAGCGGGCATTTTCTGAGGGGTTATTAACAGGGATGTTACTGCTCAGAAATCTTCCCTGGGCTTGAATGATCAAATGTCGTCAGTCACAGTAGAAACGTACACACCCGAGGAACGAATTGCACAGAGATAGAGGTACAAGGCTCCAGATGGCAAAAGTCTCTGGACGGGCTCTTTTAGAGGTGAAAGCCAATCAGAAAGGCTATGGAGTAGGGGCAGTCTGAGGCAGAGAAGAGTGAGAATCGAGTCGCCAATCTTCTGCGCTTTCCTCTCTGGTTGAAAAGTTGCAGAAGACCGAGGCTACTTGTGCAGTAATGGCTGTGGTCTGTTCTTTAAGAGAGCACAGAAACACAACAGGGTTTCCGGAAGTTGAAACAAGCTGTGTTGACTACAGCGGCATTGTGATGGGTACCAGCAAGGCAGCAGGCCTCTCCCAGCGTCACCATTAAGGGTCATTTTTGTCCGTAGTAACACCATATGTGGGGAGCTGACACTTAAGGAGCACTGTCAAATTGTTGTTCATCCCTCCCCCCGTTTTTTAATTCTCCAAATACCAGGTTTTGTTCCAAAAATAAAGAGAATGAACCTAGAATACAGGAATCTTTTTCTTTTTTTTTTTTTTCTGACCTTGTACTACAGTTTCCAAAGGTTGTGTGGGGTTTATGTTACATAAATAGCCGTATGAATTCAACAAGAAAAACTAGGAAAAGCTCAGAGATTTGTGGACATGGACCAAAGAGAGAACCAGGAAGTCCTGATTCCCTGGGTATTTCTAAGAGACTGGGCTTGACCTTGGAGACCAGCCACCTTTCAACTAGTCGGAAGGCACTTTCTTCTTTTGTTGGTGAGCCTTGATTGGTTGGTGCTTCTGTGCAAAGAGGGGAGATGGCAAGGATCACACAGCCATCATGAAGACTGAAGGAAACCTAGCCTCAGCCTGGCTTTCTTAGTGTCAGGGTCAAAAAGTGAATGCAGAGCTGTTGGCCTAGTTTAGGGTGTGGCTCCCAAGACATAAATGCTATGCCCCTGTGCTCACCCTGTGTGCTTATACTGTATATGTAGAGCTTAGATTTATATTCTGCAAAGTAATATATACCTTTTATACAAAAGACAATGGAAATCCCAAGTGGACAAAACATGGCCTCTTTTATTTAATGCCACTTTAGTTGTTTTAACTTTGCTTCTGCGTGAACAGCTGGCCCTTGTTTCCAGCTGCTGCTTTGGGTTAAACTAATAAACTGGTTTGGGATGGGGTTGGCATGTGCTGCTGGACCCCTTCTCCCCCCCCCCCAAAAAAAAAGAAATACATCAAGATGGTTTGATGAGCCACTTTGGGTCCGATTAAATTGAATAGCTGATGAAACCTACACGTGCAAAATTTTGTGGAAAGCCAAGCTGGTATGAGGATGTGTGGTAGGTGTCAGTGGGAGACACTTCTCTGGGGAATATGTCTGTATGTTTTGCAAGAACTGATCCTGGCTATCTTATACCAAAAAGCCTTTTCCATGATCTTTGTACAATGTATAATATTGAAGGTGGGGGATAGTGCCTCCTACTAGAACAAAAGTCAGGCTTACTTGCTGGTGGTATAACAGTACAATAACTTTCGCAAGAAAGAGCTCCCAGATTACAGTTCATTATAAAAGCTCTGGTTCCCTATACTCATGATCCCTGCTTTATAATACAGGCTACTGTTTATACATGTCATCTCATTCTCTCGGCATGGCCCTTTGAGGGAAGAGGCTCGGGATTCTAATATAAAAATGCTGCAATAGTCATTTGTCAGCTTGACAATGAGGGGCTGTCTGTATCATGTCGGCCCATGAACATGTCTGTGAGGAATTCTCCTCACTGGGTTAGTTGAGGTGGGGAGACCTACGTTGCCTGTGAGGTACCATTTCATAGTTTGGCCCAGGACTTGACAGAAAGGGGAGAACCACTTGAACCCTGGTGACTCATGTCTTTGCTCCAGACCTGCGGTTCTCAATCTGTGGGTCATGACCCCTTTAGGGGTCAAATAACCCTTTCCCAGGGGTTGCCACATATTACATATTTTGCATATTACAATTCAGAACAGTAGCAAGGTTACAGTTATGAAATAACAACAAAATATTTTTTTCTTTTTTCTTTATACTATTAGTTACATTTTATTAACGCTGTATCCCGCTCCCTCATTCCCTCCCAGCAATGAAATAATTTCATAGTTAGAGGTCACAGCATGAGGATGATTAAGAACGACTGCTCTAGACTGTGTAGTTAGCAGCTTTCAGTTTCTGCTTTGAAATCTCTGCAGTGAAGGACAGTACACTCGTTTGTAGCTACACAAATCCTTTCTGCTGTAAAGTTGTTTTTGTGAGGGCATTTTATCTCAGCCATAGGAAAAGAAAGGAAAGGCAGACAAATGCTGACAACCTGCTACTGTTGCTGCTGTTTGTACTACACTGCTGTTTTTTTTTGCTCCAAAATTTTGTTTCTTTTTGTTTATTTATTTAATTCTTCTCAGAACTCACTAACCCTCTGTGAGATGCATAGCTGGTAAAGATGTTTTCCAGATCTGGAGGCTGCATCTTCAGTCAGGTGACGGCGATCTTTGCTGTACAGAAACTTTTAGCTCCATGGGATCCCATTTAATTAGTTGTTGGTCTTAATAGCCAGTGCTATTGGGGTCATGCTCAGAGAGTCCTGCCCTGTATCAGTGAGTTTGGGCATATCCCTAATTTCTCCTTTATCACAGTTAGGGTATCAGGTCTTGTATGGTTTACTATAATTCATAAAATGACAAGAGGTGGTTGTTTTAGGGTATAAAAGGAATAAAATATTAGCTTCCACACCCCCATTCCAGTTCTTTCTGACTTTCTTGGCTGTGAAGGAAAGTATTTGCATCATAGAAGATACTTATGCAATATTTTTAAATCATAAATACAAATATTGAATGGTTGGAGCTGGAAATATGGCTCAGCAGTGAAAAGCACTTGTTGGTCTGGCAGAAAACCTGGGTTCATTTCCTAGCAGCCACATGACAGCAAATATTAATTCCAGGTCATGAAGGCACCAGACACTAATGTGGTGCAAATACATACACGTAGGCAAAACAGTCACACACATAAAATACATAAATATAAATAAATACTCAAAATATAGTGATTAAACTCAAGGCAGGTGAGAAAGCAAAGGCCCAGAGGTAAAGACAGTCTTCCCTTGTTCACATAAAGAGATTAATGACTATTACCCCCAAAAAGAAGAAACAAAGATTGAGGGAATATCCAACCAATGACTGCCTCAACCTGAGACCCGCCCTATGATAGAGAACCAGCCCCTGACACTATTAATGATGCTCTGCTATGCTTGCAGACAGGAGCCGAACATGACTGTTGTCTAGGAGGCTCCAGTCAGCAGCAGATTGAGACAGATGCTGGGACTTGCAGCCAAGCATGGGGGAAAACTCCAGGGGTTTTGTGGAAATGTTGGGGGAAAGATGGAAGGACCAGAAGGAGACAGGAATCCCACAAGAAGACCAACAGAGACAACTAACCCAGTCCCATGGGGGCTTACAGAAATTGAGACATCAACTAAGGAGCATGCATGGTCTGGACCTAAGCCTCCTACACATATGTGGCCTGTGGGTGGCTTGGTCCTCATGTGGGTCACCTGGCAAGTGGCGGGGGAGAGGGTTGTTTCTAGCATGGACTCTATTGCCTGATTTTGGATCACTTACCCCGGGTGGGTTGCCTTGCCTGGCCTCAGGGATGAGGATCTGCTCAGTCCTGATGTGACTTGAAGTGCTGGGGAAGGTTGATATGGTGGGAGGGAGGCTCCCCTTTTCTGGGGGGAAAGAGAGAGGGGAAGGGAGAGGAGAAAAGGGGGAACTGTGAGGAAAGGAGGGAGGGGCACCCTTGGGATATAAAGCAAATAAACTGAAATAAAAAAAATAGAGGATGAGGAGTAATATGCCAAGAGATAAGGAAAACACAACAGACACACAGGTCTTCTTAGACACTCGAAAAAATAAATGCAAAAAGAAAAGTGTAAGTTGTTCTTAAATATAAAAGATGTCTGTTATACCCACATAAAATAAAGAAAATAAAGTTTTAAGATAGGAAAATACTATTAGATATACATACAGTTCCTTATGCAAAGTCCTTGGCTTAATTTTATTTGGAGATACAGTATTGCTCAGATTTTCAAAGGGCAAAATGATACATGGATCATATGTAGGGGAGGGGACCAGGGAGGGAGATACGGCTGGGACACAAAGTGAATAAATTGTAATAAAAACATAAATTTAAAAATTTAGACAAAGAGAAAAAATCACAAAGAGCATATCACTATTTAATTAAAATAGTATGCTTCTAAACTCTGTGTAAACATCTTTGAAAATGAATGAGTGGAGAGAGAAAACATATACTACCTGTTACACAGGGAAATTCTGTTCAGCATTCAGCAGAAAGATCCCACTAGCTGTCTTGTAGAAACGATGTAGAAAGGATTTTGCTTGGGCTGTGGGCGAGCACCTTTGCAGCCTCCACTTAGGTACCATGTGATGTAGGACAGACAGGGGAAACGCAATACAGGCCCTTGGACAGACATCCCTCTCCACATACATAGTGTGCATCATGTAAGCACCAAGTGCTATTTCTACACCCTCAAGGTTAGTACAAGTACCCTCACCGTACAGACTGATTTCCAAGCAAATGGTAATAATTCACAATAAATACAATGTGCGAACATGTACTGCCTAAATGTAGGCAACTAACCATAAGTGATTTCAACTAACTTCCTGCTGAGGGAGGGGCTGGAAGAGTAGGAGCAGGGGAGTGAGGACTGGAAATTATCAAAAGGTATTATGTACATGTATGAGATTCTGAGAGAGTAAATCAGTTTTTTTTTAAATTGAAAGTCAAATTTATTAAGAACAATATCAAATATTCTCCCCCCATCTTTTCTTAGGCCTATGGAATTGGTGTTTTATCAGTGCTAATTGGCTATTCTCTAACTCTGCGAGATCTGTCAAAGTAGTTTGAATCTGTTGTGCGATTGCTAAAACTTAAGAGCAGCTGTTCTAGACATTTTTGTATTAGAAAATGCTGAATAATAATTGCATTTCAAAATTGAGCAGCCTTATTTGAAACACCTCAGCGTGTTGTCTCGCTTGCCTGCCGCAGGGTTAGTCTTACAAACAGTTGGTGCATGCCTTCTGATTTGGTGATCAATAAATTTTAAGAGAAAAACAACGTTACTGACAACTCAGGGTCTTCATTTATCAGATAATTGTGAGGTAGTGGGGGTATCAATTTTGATTCAGTACTTTCAGACTGGCTAGAGCAGAATCGATTTGATTAAAAGGCATGGATAAATCTTAATTTTGTTAAGATTTATACCCACCGCACAATAAACACAGATAAATGGTCTGGAGCCAACAACCTGCATCAATTTGGATCCAGCAAAGTTAAATTCTAGCCTAAAATTAAGTTTGTGGTGACACAGTGGATGCAATCCGAGACTCTGACGGTATAGGTCAGTTCCTGGCAGGCTGGGACAGTATAGACAGGAAGAGAATTATGGTGAGAATCAATGGTTTGCTCAAGCAGATAATAATGGACATGTATTCATGGAGCTGAAAAAGCAAGAATTTGTTCTATGTTCACAGAGTTTTGCAGGCCTGGGGCTGCAGAGGTTGCTAAGTCATTAGGAACAGTCCCTGTTTTTGCAGAGGACTTGAGTTGGGTTCCCAGCACCACATGGCTGTTCATAGTTGTTGGTCGATTCAGTTTCAGGTCTTTTCTGTCCTTTGTGGGTGTCGGATGCACACACGGGCCCCATGCATACATACACATACATGCAGGCAAAATGCTCGTGTGTATAAAATAAACTTAATCAGAGCTTTAAGAATGGAAAATAATGAAATGTGTTAAATTTATTAGGTAGCATCAGACCTTGGAACCGAGGTCATGGTTTCACATTCCTTTCCTGTACCTGGATCTAAATTGTAAAGGCCTATTACTAAGAAATTATCTGTGAGAGAGGGCGGCACGAATGGGGAAAGAGGTGGAGGAAGGCTTCCCCTTTCTCTCTTTTCTGTAGTTTATTGTTTACGTGTTTTGATTTTCATGTCATGTGCCTACAACACTCACCCTAATACTTGAAAAGCAGAAAAGAGAAAAAGAGTGAAACACATAAGTGGCTCATACTTGGCAGAAGCTGTGACATCAGCTCTGACCTTTGTGAAGAATATTTCTCAGGAGGGTACTTCTTGCCTTAGGAGGCTACTTCCTGCCTTCGGTGCTTTTTTTTTTTTTTTTTTGTCATTTTCATATAGGATGTGATCTGTGGTCCTTTCTGCCTTTCCTATCACAAGTAACAGTGGTTTTTGCTTTTGCTTTTCTTTCACTTCTTATGTATCTTTCACAATACTCTGGGGATAGGGTAATAATTCTAAGAAAAAGTCTTCAGAAATGCAGAATTATTCTGGCATCATTAAGGGTGTCTCTAGTTTTTATCTCATGTACAATTGAGCTGATAAAAATTGAAAAAGGATGCTTTGGGTAATGACATCCAAATAATTACCTTAAGCTTTCGGGAGCAAACCTCGAAGTGAAGGGTTCACAAAACCTTTGACGTCTACCCACCAGAATGTATTGTGAGACATTAACACAAAAGATCAAACAGCAGCAATTCAGAAACTAGGTGGGCATGATTCAGTATAGCTAATTACAACATCAGTTGTTGGCTTAATTTTTCTGCTTTTATTCTTTGAGATTCGACTGAGTCGGTTATTTGAATTTGAAAGGTTGGAGTGTTGTACCGTTTATCATAGGCAACAGTTTTCAATGAGAGGGGTCATATAATGGAGCCAAGATGTTTAAGAGTGTCTGACTCACCATCTTAATTCCTACACGAAATGGCTCATTTCTGCAGGGATTCATATTTGACCTCTCACAGAAAGTTGTAATTGTTTAGCAAGAAATGTGGCTTCAATTATTACATTGTCCCTAATAGACCCAGCTCCGAGAGTCCTCAGGGTCTGCTCCAGCCTTGAACTCCACCTCAGCAGGACTTAGCCTGGTTCAATTTTCATATAGAGGTCAAATTTCATATAGATTAGCTGTCTCCGACAATTCCAAGGAAATGATTATCAAGAATGAGGCAAGATCTCAAAGCAGCTAGGCTTTCCTGAAAGGTTGGATAATAAAAATGAAGCATAGGGCCTTGTCAAGATGAGTGTGGAGAATGTATATGTGAAAAAGATCAGGAACACCTCAGGGTTGCTGTTTCCTCCTCCTGTTTCCTGGGGGAAGGCTTAGGCTGGATGGAAACTACACATGTGTCAGGAACACAGTCCTATAGCTATGTGTAAGCTGATGCCTATGGAAGTATGGCTTTTCGTTTTTAGGTGATCTGTTAAGATGCAGAAACAAGATGAAATGTTCATGATAACACTCTGCTCATATGGCTAGCCTTTCAAATACCCCAGAGTAGTTCAAGGAAAAGACCCATATCTTCAAAGCCATTTATACTTAAAGTCACTACTGCCAAAGGATGCTAGGGCTTGACTGTATCTTATTTCTTAGTCGAGTTGCATCTTAATACTGGTGATGAGTGATAATTGCAGAAAATTAGTTCACTGAGTCTACTGACAGCCTATGGTAACATCATGCTCTGGTCCTACAGGTCAAAAGGAATAACTTGCATTGGATAGAGGAAATAAAGCAAATGCTTCAAATGCCATTGTGTGTGGGAAGGTTTGGCATTTAAAGAAATCTTCCTGTGTTGGCTGTCTAAGTCTGTATGTCCTGAAAGAGACTCAAAGGTAATTTTGAACTGAGGTCAGGTACAGCTTTGAATTAGTTAAACTGCACTCTGAGGTTGTTGCCTTCAGTCCCCGAGGTGTTGTCTGATGGCCAGCATATTCATTCACACCCTCACAGTGTTTGTCACACTGTCATTCTAAAGGATGGACAACGGCTTTGGCTTTAACCAAATGCCAGGGGCTGGGGACAAGGAGGTGGCTCAGTTGGTAAGCATGACTAAGTTCAGATCTCCAGAACCCATGTAAGAAAGTGAGACATGGAAGTGTATGTCTATAACCTGAGTGCTGTGAGAGTCAAAGACAAAGGGATCACTGGAGATTTGGGGGCATCCCAGCTCCATATTCAGTTAGAGGTCATGTTTATAAAGAATAACGTAGAGAGGATTAGAAAAGCATGACCACAGTCTTTCTGGCCTCTTGTATGTGTACAGGTGCTTACACACACACACATCCACACATGCCAAACATATCCATCACGCATTCACACTCACACACACACACACACACACACACACACACACAAATACCAAGCATTAGTTTTTGACTGTTCTCCACTGACATTTATTCATATTACTCAGAGAATACAATTCTTAAATTTCCATCACAATAGATGGAATGGAATCAAAACCAGATTCGGAGAAACAAAGAATGTTTTCTGTCATGCAGAACCTAATTTTAGATTATGTATGTACGTGTACATGTATGTGTATGCATATTTATCCATATACATGACATGTATGTAGAAAGGGGATCATGAGAGAGGAGAAAGAGATCTTAAGAGTTGGACAAAGGGGATAATAGGACACACATGGTAAAGCAGAAATAAACTGGAAGTATAGCTTAGTGAGTAGCATATGCTTGTTTCTTAGCATGAGTTTAACTCCCAGGACCCATGAAAAATGCCGGGTATGGCAGCAAATATTTTAATCTCAGCTCTCTTTAGGCAGAGACCAGTGAATACTTGGGGTTCACTGGACAGCCATCTAGCCCAACTGGTGACCTCCCAGCCAAAGAAGGACCCTGTCTAAAAGGAGGAGGAGTCATCTTTTGAGGATGGCACTGGACTTTGTCGTCTGGCTTTCATAGGCACCTGCACACAGGCATCTGCATATACGTATTTGCATCTGCTCACAGATGCATTCGTGGGCATTCCTCCCCACCTCCCCACTCCAAACAAAAAGAAAGAAGCAAAGAATAACTACCGTGGAAGAGGGAGGGGGAACAACCGGAGGAAGCCAGTAGACATGGGGCATGGGGATAAGGAGGAGGGAAATGGGAGAGAACAAGTACAAAGGTGTATGTATGGGAATGCCATTTGTATGCTAATCTAAAATATTTCTTAAAGTGAGAAATAAAAACAATTCCATTTCAAGATCCCCGCTTTTGTTACTGGTGCTCTTATCGAGTGTGCTGTTTTCAATTTCTGTGCTGAAATAATGGCCTTAGGATGTAAGGGCACATTTGCCCGTTAGAAAAACTGGAAACATTTGCTGTGACTCTCAAAATAACAACAGTCCTTGTTCTGTCCCAAAAGCAGGCTGAAGAATTTAATTATATTCCCTCTAATTCTAATTCTGAAAATGACTTTTAGAATGGAAAAGGCTTTCTTCCCCCCACCCCTTTCAAAATGTGCCGAGTGGGACTTAATAGTCGGGTTTGAAAGTGACTGTGTTGGAACCGAACTTTGAGAGTAGGTGGACTGAGTGCTAGTTCTGTCAAGCTTCCCCGTGCTTCTTATGCTGATGTTAAGATTACAGATGTGGTAGCCTCCTAAAACCACTGGAAAAATTTAATCTATCATTTTTTTATATTTCTACTTTCTCCTACATGGTTTACATAAAAAGAGAAAACAATCATTTTTGTGGCTACTGTAGACCAGCTGTTGACATAGGATCCAGTTATTTAGTTAGTTGACACATGTAATTGTTTGCCTACCTTGTTTATCTAATAGGAAGCTGGACATAACTAAACACCACGCCACAACAGACTTTTAATCAGATCAGTACACACAACTTTAGATGTATTTCCAGATGAGAAAAAAATAAAAGCTTTAGAATAGTTGTCTAATTTTTTTTTCCAGCTGTATTTTACAGCCACAGCTGGCTAGCTATGAAACCCTGCCATTTTCACTTAATTTTGTTCACTTGTTAATCCAGGCCTCTATATTATTTGATCAGATCTTGTGCCAGGTCATTTGTATTCATTCTGCATTGTGTTTTTGTGGCGTCTCTTGAGTCTCTTGATCACTTTCACATGCTAATACTGGTTAATTCAATCAGGATTTATTGAAGCAGCCGTTCAAAATTATCCACCTAATTTGTCATGCATAACCTAAAAATAGACCTATTTCTCTTTACAAGCCTTTTTGAAGAATGCATAGTAACACACACACACACACACAAAGTTGTCTTGGTTAATAAGCCCAGTGCCCATTATTTGAAAGAACAGATCTTAGAGAACTAATTTTGGCACCCAGTGGTGAGCTCTCGTAGGAATGCTGAATTTCCCAACATCTCTACACATAAGCAATATATTTGAAGAAATCCTGGCTAGAATAAAGTTGTTTAAGAAAAGCATGGGAGTTGATCAATTGATTTATCATTCATAGCCCAATACTGTAAATACTACATTGCTTTAATTAGATTGGTAATGTGAGATCATAAGTTATTAATGACTCCACAAAGCTTAATGAATATAGATTTTTGTCCCGATTGAGATGCAACTTTTAACCAATTTACTATACTGGGACTGGGTTGCCTAAAAAGAACTAAAATATTATCTCTACCTCTTTTCAATCATTGCTGAATGTGAAATTCCAGCTGTGGAGACCTGTAACATCTTCCTTGCATGTAACATGATCTAGCAGGGCTCTCCTATCAGAGACGGTTTGTTTCCTTCTATCGCATAGAGTCAGTTCAGTTGGCTTCAGACTACAGCTTTTTAATGCTTTCTGGCTCCCAGGAAGGGACACCAAATCTCCCTGAAGTTAATTTTCTTCCTTAGGTATTAAAGTCTTGTGAATGCCCAAAGTGAAGACCTTCGTGCCATATCATGGAATTTCTCATTCCCCAGCTGTGAGATCTTGTGTAAATCATCTCGATTCAGTTGTCTCTTAGTATCTATAAATGGGACTAACAGTGACAACTGATGCACAGGTTTTCTGTCAGGTTAAGATGATCTGATGAGTGGGAAGAACTTAAGCAGTTTTTGGTATATCATTAATAGGTGGACACAGGGGCTAGCAGCTGTAATTATTACTGTATGTACTATTATTATGTTTATCGTTATTATATAACAATACTATATGTATTATTATTATTCTTTTGGTAACTACTTTATGTTTTTTAAAAAGATTTGGGTTAACTATTCAATATTTTCCCTGAGATTTCTGTTATAAAATATAGCATTTGTTTTTGAAGTCAGTAGAGAAGGGGAGGGGAAAGGAGAAGGAGAAAGAATAAAAGTATTTAATTAAACCAAGAAACAGCTGAAATATCAAATTATAAAATAAATGAGTTATCAAAGTCAAAGCAAGAAGAGATGGAAATGAACTTGAGGAGGGAGCCAGAGCTTAGAGAAATCAGTAGCAATGTCTTCTTCCCGGTTAGTTACAGCAATGCTGTGAGGTATTAACCCATGTACTGTGTTACTAAAGCAACAGTACAGTTTGTAACTGTGGTATTTATGTGGACAGGTCAAGTTTCTATTTCCATAGTGAGGGTGGTGAGATTCAACTAAAATCAATAAAGGTAAAGTTGCAGGACTTATTTTTCATAAAGCATTGGCAGAAGGGAGAAACCTGGAGGACATCTTTCTTTTTTTCTTTCTTTTTTCTTTTTTATAATTTATTCACTTTCTATCTCAATTGTAGCCCCTGCCCTCTACTCCTCCCAATTCCACATTCACCCCCTCTTCCAATAACCCCCTCCCCTAGGTTATAGAAAGGGGAGCCCTCCTCTCCTACCATCTGACCCTAGCCTATCAAGTCATTAGGACTGCCTGGATTCTCTTTCTCTGTAACCTGCAAGACCACCCCATCAGGAAGAAGTGATCAAAGAACTGGCAACAAAGTCAATGTCAGAGATAACCACTGTTCCCCTTACTAGGAAACCCACATGTGCTGCCCCTTGGCTACATCTGAGCAGGGGGTTTAGGTCCTTTCCACACATGGCCCTTGGTTGGTGCATCAGTCTCTGCAGCACCCTCCCTCCACCCTGGGCCCAGATTTGTTGGCTTGTTGGTCTCCTTGTGGGGCTCCTATACCATCTGGGTCCTTCAATACCCCAACTCCCTAAGACTCCCTGTGCTCTGCCCAAAGTTTGGCTGTGAGTCTCATCATCTGCTTCGATCCCCTGGTAGGTGGAGTCTGTCATCTATGGTAGGCTCCAGTCCTCTTCCCTTTTTTTCTAGTCTATTCTATTTGCCCTTCTGAATGACAATTTAACATCCTCCCTAGGGTCCTCATTTTTATTTAGCTTCTTTGGGTCTGTGAATTTTAGTATGGTATCAAGGGCCAGATGGTTTCAGCACAGAATTCTACCAGAAGAGTTTCTTCCTTGAACTCTTCAAACTATTCCACAAAATATAAACAGAAGAAACATTACCAACCTCATTCTATAAGGCCACAGTAACCTTGATACCTAAACCGCACAAAGACCCAACAAAGAAAGAGAATTTCAGACCAATATCCCTTATGAACATTGATGCAAAAATACTCAATAAAGTACTTGCAAACTGAATCTAAGTATACATCAAAGATGTCATCCACCTTGACCAAGTAGGCTTCATCCCAGGCGTGCAGGGGTGGTTCAATCCATCAATGTAATCCACCATATAAACAAACTAAAAGAAAAAAAAAAACACACATGATCCTTTCCCTAGATGCTGAAAAAGCATTTGACAAAATCCAACACAGATTCATGTTTAAAGTCTTAGAGAGATCAAAGATACAAGGAATATACCTAAACATAGCAAAGATAATATATAGCACGTCTATAGCCAACATCAAACTAAATGGATATCAGGGACAAGGCAAGGCTGCCTACTCTCTCCGTATCTCTTCAACATAGTACTTGAAGTCCCAGCTAGAGCAATAAGACAGCTAAAGGAGATAAAGGGGATATAAATTGGAAAGGAAGAAGTCAAATTATATTATCACTATTCACAGATGATCTGATAGTATACATGAGTGACCACAAAAATCACACCAAGGAACTCCGACAGCTGATAAACACTTTCAGCAATGTGGCTGTAGACATCTTTCTTAATTGAATAAAGAAAGCTGAAATGGCTCTTAGATCAACCCTGGGTCTAGAGGCAGTTTCTTCAATCTTTGAGAATAGCTGTGGCACACCCACAACATAAACTCAGAGTCAAAATGACCTAAGAAAAAGATTACATTCTTTTTTTTTTTTTTTAATTTTTTTATTTTTATTTTATTTTTCTTTTTAGTTACATTTTGTTAACTCTGTGTCCCAGCTGTATCCCGCTCCCTCATTCCCTCCCCAACCCCACACTCCCTCCCTGGTCTCCTCCCTGCCCCTTTCCAAGTCCACTGATAGGGGAGGACCTCCTCCCCTTTCATCTGACCCTGTTTTATCAGGTATCTTCAGGGCTGGCTGCAAAGTCCTCCTCTGTGGCCTAACAGACTGCTCCTCCCCTGGGGTGGGGGTCAAACAGCCTGCCCTTGAGATCCTATTAGAAATAGTCCGTGTTCCCCTTACTTTGGAAAACTACTTGGTTACTGAGCTACCACAGGCCACATCCGAGCAGAAGTTCTAGGTTATATCCATAGATGGTCCTTGGTTGAGTGTCAGTCTCAGAAAAGACCCTGTGCCCAGATATATTTGGTCCTTGTGGAGCTCCTATCCTTTCCATATCATACTAACTTCCCTTCTTTCATATGATTCCCTGCACTCTGCCGAGGGTTTGGTTATGAGTCTTAGTGTCTGCTTTGAAACACTGCTAGGTAGAGTCTTTCAGATGCCTTTTGTGATAGACTCCTGTCATAAGTTCAATGCACATCCCATTTGTCTTTCTAAATGAGGATTAATCACCTTCGCCTGTGTCCACTTTCTTGATTATCTTCTTTAGGTGTGTAGATTTCATTATGTTTATCATGTCTTGTAGGTCTACATAAGCGAGTATATACCAAGTTTGTCTTTCTCCTTCTGGGATACTTCACTCAGAATGATCTTTTCTAGATCCCACCACTTGCCTGCAAATTTCATGATTTCTTCCTTTTTGATTGCTGAGTAGTATTCCATTGTGTAAAAATACCACAGTTTCTGTATCCATTCCTCCGTTGATGGACATCTGGGTTGTTTCCAAGTTCTGGCTATTACAAATAAAGCTGCTATGAACATGGTTGAACAAATGTCCTTGTTGTGTACTTGAGCAAATTTTGGGTATATACCTAGGAGTGGTATAGCTGGGTCTTGAGGTAGCACTACTCCTAGTTGTCTGAGAAAGCGCCAGATTGACTTCCAAAGTGGTTGAACCAGTTTACATTCCCACCAGCAATGGAGGAGGGTTCCCTTTTCTCCACAACCTCTCCAGCATGTGCTATCACTTGAGTTTTTCATCTTGGCCATTCTGATGGGTGTAAGGTGATATCTCAGGGTCGTTTTGATTTGCATTTCCCTAATGGCTAATGAGGTTGAGCATTTCTTTAAGTGTTTCTCTGCCATTCGACGTTCCTCTTTCGAGAATTCTCTGTTTAACTCTGTTCCCCATTTTTTAAGTAGATTACTTGGTTTGTTGCTTTTCTGCTTCTTTAGTTCTTTATATATACTTGATATTAGCCCTCTGTCAGATAAAGGGTTGGTGAAGATTCTTTCCCAATCTGTAGGCTGTCTATTTGTTTTGATGACAGTGTCTTTTGCTTTACAGAAGCTTTTCAGTTTCATGAGGTCCCATTTATTGATTGTTGCTCTTAGAGCCTGTGCTGTTGGTGTTCTGTTCAGGAAGTTGTCTCCTGTGCCAATGAATTCTAGGCTGTTTCCCACTTTTTTTTCCAGCTGATTTAGAGTATCTGGTTTTATGTTGAGGTCCTTGATCCACTTGGACTTTAGTTTTGTGCAGGGTGATAGATATGGATCTATTTTCATTTTTCTGCATGTAGACATCCAGTTGGTCCAGCACCATTTGTTGAAGATGCTGTCTTTTTTCCATTGAATGGATTTGGCTTCTTTGTCAAATATTGAGAATTCATAGGTGTGTGGGTTTATTTCTGGGTCTTCTATGCGATTCCATTGATCCTCCTTTCTGTTTCTATGCCAATACCATGCAGTTTTTATTACTGTTGCCCTGTAGTACAGCTTGAGATCGGGGATGGAGATACCTCCAGATGATCTGTTGTTGTACAGGATCGTTTTGGAGATTCTGGGTTTTTTGTTTCTCCATATGAAGCTGAGAATCTTTTTTTCAAGGTCTGTAAAGAATTGAGTTGGTATTTTGATGGGAATTGCATTGAATCTGTAGATTGCTTTTGGCAGGATGGCCATTTTCACAATGTTAATCCTACCAATCCATGAGCACGGGAGATCTTTCCATCTTCTGAGATCTTCTTCAATTTCTTTCTTCAAAGACTTGAAGTTTTTCTCAAATAGGTCTTTCACTTGCTTGGTTAGAGTCACACCAAGGTACTTTATGTTGTTAGTGGCTATTGTGAAGGGTGTTGTTTCCCTAATTTCTTTCTCAGCCTTTTTGTCTTTGGTATACAAGAGGGCCTCTGATTTTTTTGAGTTGATTTTGTATCCTGCCACTTTGCTGAAGGTGTTTATCAGCTGAAGAAGTTCTCTGGTTGAATCTTTGGGGTCGCTCATGTATACTATCATATCATCTGCAAATAGTGACACTTTGACCTCTTCCTTTCCGATTTGTATCCCCTTGATCTCCTTTAGTTGTCTTATTGCTCTGGCTAGGACTTCAAGTACAATGTTAAAGAGATATGGAGAGAGTGGGCAGCCTTGTCTTGTCCCTGATTTCAGTGGGATTGATTTAAGTTTCTCTCCATTGAGTTTGATGTTGGCTATAGGCTTGCTGTATATTGCCTTTACTATCTTTAGGTATGTGCCTTGTATCCCTGATCTCTCCAAGACTTTAAACATAAATGGGTGTTGGACTTTGTCAAATGCTTTTTCAGCATCTAAGGAGATGATCATGTGGTTTTTCTCCTTCATTTTGTTTATGTGGTGGATTACATTGATGGATTTCCGTATGTTGAACCACCCTTGCATTCCTGGGATGAAGCCTACTTGGTCATGGTGGATGATATCTTTGATGTGTTCTTGGATTCGGTTTGCAAGTATTTTATTGAGTATTTTTGCATCAATGTTCATAAGAGAGATAGGTCTGAAGTTCTCTTTTTTTGTTGGATCTTTGTGTGGTTTAGGTATCAAAGTGACTGTGGCTTCATAGAATGAGTTTGGTAGTGTTCCTTCTGTTTCTATTTTATGGAATAGTTTGAGGAGAATTGGTGTTAGTACTTCTTTGAAGGTCTTGTAGAATTCTGCGCTGAAGCCATCTGGTCCAGGGCTTTTTTTGGAGGGGAGACTGTTAATGACTGCTTCTATTTCCTTGGGAGATATAGGACTATTCAGTCTTTCTACCTGATCTTGACTTAATTTTGGTAGATGGAATCTGTCAAGAAAGTTATCCATTTCATTTAGATTTTCAAATTTTGTGCCATATAGGCTTTTGTAGTATGACCTAATAATCGTTTGGATTTCCTCAGTGTCTGTAGTTATGTCCCCATTTTCCTTTCTGATTTTGCTGATTTGTATGGTTTCTCTCTGCTTTTTAGTTAGTTTGGCTAAGGGTTTGTCTATCTTGTTGATTTTCTCAAAGAACCAGCTTTTTGTTTCATTGATTCTTTGGATAATTTTATTTGTTTCTAATTGATTGATTTCTGCCCTTAGTTTGATTATTTCCAGCCGTCTGCTCCTCTTGGGTGTATCTGCTTCTTTTTTTTCTAGGTTTTTCAGTTGGGCCATTAAGTTGTTTGTATGTGATGTTACAGATTTCTTCTTGTAGGCACTTAGTGCTATATATTTTCCTCTGAGCACTGCTTTCAATGTGTCCCATAAATTTGGGTATGTTGTGCCTTCATTTTCATTGAATTCTAGAAAGTCTTTAATTTCTTTCTTTATTTCTTCCTTGACCCAGCTGTCATTGAGTAGTAAGTTGTTCAGTTTCCATGTGCATGTCGGCTTTTTGTTGTTTCTGTTGTTGTTGATGTCCAGCTTTAGTCCATGGTGGTCAGATAGTATACAAGGGATTATTTCAATCCTTTTGTATCTGTTGAGGCTTGCTTTGTGACCAACTATATGGTCTATTTTGGAGAAGGTTCCATGCGGTGCTGAAAAGAAGGTGTACTCTTTTGAGTTTGGGTGAAAAGATCTGTAGACGTCTATTAGGTCCATTTGATTTAGGGATTCTGTGAGTGCTTTCATTTCCCTATTTGGTGTCTGTCTGGTTGATCTGTCCCTTGATGAGAGTGGGGTGTTGAAGTCTCCCACTATTAAGGTATTAGGATCAATGTATGATTTAAGCTTTAATATTGTTTCATTTACGAATGTAGGTGCTCTTGTATTTGGGGCATAGATATTCAAAATTGTGATGTCCTCTTGTTGGATTTTTCCTTTGATGAGAATATAGTGGCCCTCCTTATCTTTTTTGATTAACTTGGGTTGAAAGTCTATTTTATTAGATATTAGGATGGCTACTCCAGCTTGTTTTCTGGAACCATTTGCTTGAAAAACATTTTTCCAGCCCTTTACTCTGAGGTAGTGTTTATCTTTGTTGCATAGGTGTGTTTCTTGGATGCAACAGAATGTTGGGTCCTGTTTCCGTAACCATTCTGTTAGCCTGTGTCTTTTTATTGGTGAGTTGAGTCCATTAATATTGATAGATAATATTGACCAATGCATGTTAGTTCCTTGTGTAATGGAGTCGATGATCTTACCTTGTTTCATTGCTTGTTTTCTTTTCATTTTTGTTGGGACATTATCTGTATGCCCTGTTTTCTTGGGTGAATTCGTTTTCGTTGGATTGGAGTTTTCCTTCTAGTATCTTCTGTAGGGTTGGTTTGCTGTATAGATATTGCGTAAATTTAGTTTTGTCATGGAATATTTTGTTTTCTCCATCTATGTTGATTGAAAGCTTTGCAGGGTATAGTAGTCTGGGTTGACATTTGTGATCTCTTAGAGTCTCCATGATGCTTGCCCAGGCCCTTCTGGCTTTCATAGTTTCTGATGAGAAGTCTGGTGTGATTCTGATAGGTCTACCTTCATATGTTACTTGGCCTTTTTCCCTTGCTGCTTTTAATATCTTTTCTTTGTTCTGTAGATTTAGTGTTTTGACTATGATGTGACGTGATGTGTTTCTTTTCTGGTCTAGTCTATTTGGTGTTCTGTAGGCCTCTTGTATATTTATGGACATCTCTTTCTTTAAGTTGGGAAAATTTTCTTCTATGATTTTTTTGAAAATATTTTCTGGACCTTGGAGCCTGGAGTCTTCTTTTTCATCAATTCCTATTATTCTTAGATTTTGTCTTTTCATAGCATCCTTGATTTCTTGGATATTTTGTGATTGGAATTTTTCTGATTTTACTTTTTCTTTGAGAGAAGTATCAATTTCTGCAAGTGTGTCTTCAGCTCCAGAGATTCTCTCTTCCATCTCTTGTATTCTGTTGGTGATGCTTACTTTTGTGGTTCCTGATCTTTTCTCCAAGTTCTCCAGCTCAAGAGTTTCCTCACTTTGTGTTTTCTTTATTGATTCTAATTCTGTTTTCATGCCTTGCACCATTTCTTTTATGTGTTTGAATTTGGATTCCTGTCTCTCTACGATGGACTCTATTTCTTTGTTCATTTCCTTTTTGTATGCCACTAATTTTTTCTCTACTTGTGCCTCTATTTGTTTGGCTATGTTTGCCTGTGTTTCTTTAAGGGTTTTGTCTATTTCTTCTTTCTTTACCTCCAATTGACTGGCCATCTCTTTGAAAGATTTGTTCATTTCCTCCTTATGAGCCTCAAATAATTGAGCAAGCATGGCTTTAAGGTCATTTTCCTGTGCTTCTGATGAATTGGAATATCCATCGATTTTGGGGTTTGCTGGTGAAGTCATGATGTCCTGATTTATGTTGGAAATGTTCTTTCGCCTACCCCTGGCCATTGGCTTATCTGAGACCTTCCCTGTTTGTTTTTGGATTCAGCCGATCAGACTGGTACTGTCTCTCTCTCGAGTCTGGAGAATTCTTCAGGAAGTTGAGAGAGGTCCCGTGTCCTTAGCGTATGCTGAGGACTGGCTGTACAGGCAGGACACTTGGCAGAGATCGGCGTATCTGGGCTGTCTGCTCTCTGGTTTGGCCCTGCTTCTTTGATGTGCTCCGCCAGTTCCGTGCTGCTGTCACTGCCAGGTTATGAGGTCTTGCTGCAGCTGGAGATTTCAGGGTGGTCACGTCAGTGGGAATCGGGGTAACCAGCCTTTCTGTTCTCTGGTTTGGCCCTGGTTAGTCTTAAACTGGAGGGCTGATGTGCCCCGCCAGCTCAGTGCTGCTCCGCCGCCAGGTTAGAAAGTCCCGCTGTAACTGGAGACTGGGTTGCTAGTCCAGATGCTTTCTGGGAAGTCCTGGGGTCTCTTTACTGTGCTCTCCAAGCTTCGGAGGCCCAGCGCCTGGTGTGTCTAGCTTGTATGGCGTTTCTGTCTGGTTTTGGTGAGTATATAGCGTATTCTCTGTCACTGTGGTATTGGGCGGGCCGTACCGTCAGTGATCGCGATCCTGCGGAGCTAGTATGGCGTCTAGCAGACTCGGGCCCTGGGAGGATGGTGCAGCTGCCGCGCGTGAATCTGGGGCTCCGAGACACAGTACTGCTGGCCTTTGCCGATAAAGGGCTTGGGGCTCAGCCTCAGTGGCTGCAGGCCCCAGGCAGTTAGGTCTGTGCTGAGAAAGGCGAGTCCGAGTCCGCTGTGCCGAGGAGGAGGGAGGTCTGGGGGAGGGGAGTGCCGAGAGATCAAAGGATCGTTTCTCACCTTCCCCAAACAAGTCCCTGGGTGACCCGAGACCAAGGTTTTCACCTCCGGCGATGTTCCCTGTTGTTTAGAAAGTCTCTCCGTTGTTTCCCTGGCTTCAGAAGTTCTTCCACTCATCAACTCAGAACTTTTTCTCTTCCACAGCTTGGAAACTGTGTGTGCTAGTCGCCATCTTGGCTCCGCCCCCCAAGATTACATTCTTCTGAGTTGAGAAATTTTAAAAAGCCAATAAAAACATAAAATACACAGCAGAAAAAAAAAAGAATAAAGGACACTGCAGCAAACAATAAAAGATAATAACGATGAAATCAGTTTGTAGGACAGATAAAGAATGTGAATAGATGCATTATTTTTTAAACCATGAATTAAAAAAAAAAAGCAGTGAATTGAACCCATTTTATAAGAAGGTCATTGAAAAGAGATACAAGAACATTGACAAAGATAGACAAAGAGAGGGAAGTACTACCAATTAGAAATTAAGGAAAAATAAAAGTGAATGGATAACATGAAAATGACTAATTTTCCCTGGGGAGGTGACGCAGTTGGCAAAGTGCTTGCCTTTTCAGCAGGAAGTGGTGGCATGTGCTTCTGATGACAGCACTGGGGAGACAGGCAGATCCCAGGCGCTCCCTGGCCAGCTTCATCTCAAGTTCCTGTTGATTTAGAGGGTCTTGTTTCCTGGTGGCCTCCACCTCCTCAGACTCTTACACTCTTTCAGCCTCCTCTTTCTCTGAGCCATGAGGGGAGAGGTTTGATGAAGACACCCCATTTATGGCTGAGTATCCCAAGGTCTCTCACTCTCTGCATAATGTCTGGTTGTGGATCTTTATATTGGTTTCCATCAGCTGCAGGAGGAAGCTTCCCTTATGGTGGCTGAGCAAAGCACTCTGTATGAGTAAAGCGAAAATGCCACTAGGAGTCATTTTATTGCTTCTTTCTTTTAGGAGAAGAGTACCGCTTGGGTTTCTCCCAGGTCCCTGAGCTCTCTAGTCTCAGGTTCTTGGTTACCCAAGCAGTGTCAGGTATGGAGTCCCTCTCTCGGAGTGTGCCTTAGGTCAAGTCATACATTGGATTGGTTACTCCCATAGCTTTGCACCACCATTGCACTAGCATAGCTTGCAGGCAGGACCTATTATAGGTAGAAGAGTTTGTGGCTGGCTTGGTGCAGAGTACATACCAGTAAAGAGCAGTAGTCAGTAGGGATGAAGGCTCTCGGAAGGTAACATTTCAACTTTTCCGTGTTCAATCAGTTGTATAGGTATTATCTTCAACAATAGGGCTTGCTGTCCATTTTTCAAGAACAAGTGATGGCCTTGCAATGGCCTGGGTTGTTTGGGAGTTCCCATGAGACCCCTTTGGCTAAATACTCAATTAGATGTGACCAATTCCTGGTACTGAGTGTTTCATTTTGGTGACAAAATATGTCCAGTTGGGACTCTGTCATCTTCCATTATTTGGTGATTTCATTTAAAATTCCTTCATATATGTGTATATTTTAGGAAGCTTCTATTGTATTAGGATTTTATCCTTCCCCTTAAATGACCTTAATTTTTGCTATCTCTTCCCATATTCACTCTCTTCTCATCCTCTACATTCCTCCTTCCCATTTGATCTTCCTGTTCCATTCCCCCACAACATCCATCCATAATTAGCTATTTTTTTGTCATTCTTTGGGAGGTCTATCTGTTCCCCATCAGTCCTACTTACTCCATACTTAACTTTTGTGGTTTGGAGTATAGTTTGGTTATCATTAATTCAACAGCTAATATCCACATATAAGCAAATATATACCATATTTGTTTTTCAGTATCGGGTTTACCTCACTCAGGATGAACTTTTTCTAGTGCCATCCAGTTGTCTGCAAGCTTTATGATGTCATTGTTTTGTTAACAGCTGAATAATACTCCATTGTGTAAATGTACCACATTTTCTTTAACCATTTGTCTGCTGAGGTACAGTTAGATTGTTTCCATTTTTTTGGCTTTTATAATTAGAGCAACAATGAACATGGTTGAACAACTGTCCTTGTGGTGGGATGAACTTCCCTTTGGCTATCTATATGCCCAAGAATGGTATAGCTGGATGTTGAGGTAGACAGATTTCTATCTTTCTGAGGAATCACCACACTGATTTCTATAGTGGCTGTACAAGTTTGCACTCCCACCAGCAACTCATGAATATTCCACTTAGTTCACATGGTTGCCAGCATGAGCTGTTACTTGTTGTTTTGATTTTAGATATTTTGACATATGTAAGATAAAAAAAATCTCAAAGTAGTTTGATTTGCAAAGTAGTCTTCAGTTTGTTGGTAAGAATTCTTTTCCCATTTTGTAGGTTGCAGCCATGTCTGAATGATGGAACCCATTGCTAGCCAGACATGTTTCAGTTTTACGAGGTCATAGTTATTTATTGTTAATTTTAGTTTCTGTGCCAATAGTATTCTGTTCAGGAAGTATTTTCCTGTTCCAATGAGTTCAAGGATATTCCCCACTCTGTCTTCTATCAGGTTCAATGTATCTAGTTTTATGTTGAGGTCTTTCATCCACTTGGACTTGAGTTTTATGCAGGATGATCATTATGGATCTACTTGGATTCTTCTACATGCAGCCATCCTTAGTAATTAGACTATTTGTTGAAGATGCTGTGTTTTTTCCAGTGAATATTTCTGGTTTCCTTAATACAAAATCAGATGTACATTTGTGTGTGTGTATTCATGTCTGGGTCTTCATTTTTATTTCGTTGATCAATGTGCCTTGTTTTTGTGCAAATCCCATCCTGTTTTTACTACTATAGCTCTGTAGTACAACTTGAAATTGGGGATGGCAGTTCTTTCGTTATGCAGAATTGTTTTAGTTATCATATTGTGTGTGTGTGTGTTTTAGTATGAAGCTGAAAATTGTTATTTCACATTATGTAAAGAATTATGTTGGAATTTTCATGGGGTTGTACCAAATCTGCAGATTCCTTTTGGTAGGGTGATGATTTTTACTCTATTGATTCCACTGATCTCTGCATGTAGAACTTCCCATCTTCTGATATCTTCATCAATGTTTTACCGTTTTATTATACAAATATATCACTTGCTTGGTTACATTTATCCTAACATATTTTATATTATTTAAGGCTACTTTGAAAGGTGTTGTTTCCACAATTTCTTTCTCAGTCTGTTGTTTTATTTTTTAATTAATTAATTTACATAACAGTCAGAACTTTGCCTCCGTTCTTTTCTCCCAGTCTTGCCCCTCTCCCTTTCCCTTTCCTCCCCTCCCCTCCCCCTATACCTTGTTCTTTTTCTCCTCAGGGAAGGGGAGAATTTTCATGGATATTAACCCACCATGGCATGTCAAACTGTAGTAGGACTGGGCACGTCTTCTCCTGAAGCTAGACAAGGTTATCCAGGTAGGGGAAAGGGATTCAAACACAGGCAACAGAGTAAGAGACAGCCCTTGTACCTGCTGTTGGAGGTCCTACATGAGGACCAAGTTGCATATCTGTTACATATGTGCAGAGGGCCTAGGTTCGTCCCATGGATGCTCTCTGATTGGTGGTTCATCTCTGTGAGTCCCCAATGATCCCAGGTTAGTTGATTCTGTGGTGTCCTTGACCTTTCTGGCTGTTTCAAGCTTTCTTCCCTCTCTTCTGTAAGATTTCCGAAGCTCCGCCTAGTGTTTGGCTGTGCTCTTCTGCATGTGTTTTCAGCTGCTGAGTGAAGCCATTCAGGTGACAGCTATGCTAGCCTCCTGTCTGCAAGGGTAGCAGAATATCATTAATATTATCAGGGGTCGGTTTTCTCTCATAGCATGAGACTCAAGCTGGGCCAGGCCCTCAACTTCTGCTCCCTCTTTATCCTTGACCCTCTTATAGGCAGGGAAAATTGTGAGTCAAAGGTTTTGTGGCTAAGGTGGTATCTTAATCCCACCACTAGTCTTGCCTGGTTACAGGAGGTGACTGCTTCATGTACCATATCCCTATTGCTATGAATCACCCTCATAGATTCTTGTTCTGTTCCTAATATCACACCAAACTTGTATTTTTCTGTATTAATTCCCAAGTCTATCTAATCTGCTGCCTGCCATTAACCTTACAGGCCATAAGAGAGTGTCTGCCTTGCTAATTATTAAGACTTTGTGGTTAGCATTTTAAGTATTTGTACAATGATTGATGGCCTAAGGGTGAAAGTACGGTTCATACTGTTCATAATACTAAGAACCGTACTTAGATATTCATATCAACTCCAAAGACTGGGTAGTCACCATTTTTTAACTACCTCTCTATCTCTTATATTTTGTGGGTATTTTGCCTGCACATACGTCTGTACAAATGTATGTGTATGCCTATAGTAGCCAAAGGAGGGCATTGGATATGGAACCAGAGATAATGCAAAATTGTGAGCTACCATGTGGGTGCTGGGAATCAAACCTGGGCTTTCTAGAGAAACAGCAAGTGATCTTACCCACTGGTTCATCTCTCCAGCCTTCAGCCTAGTGAACTTCTGCTTTTGGTTGACCTTTGCATTTCAGGCATCTTCAAGACTGCTGGACAGTTCTTGCACACTGAGGGAAGGTATCAATACTAGTACCAGTTTTGTTCTGGTGGGAAAGATTGAATCTTTGTTGTCTGTGGATATCTTTGTTGTTCAAAGTGGTTAAAATGTATTTCATTTGCTGAACTTCCCAGGAATGCCAAAAGAAATATTTTATTCACCTCTAAAACTTGCATAATAAGGCTATAATTTTGTAACTTTTACAGGTTTGTAAGATAAAAATGTGCTATAGTAATATACCTCTCCTCATTTTTAAAGATTACAATCATACATAGGCCTATTTGTGAGTTTCTCTAGGGATTAAAAAATACCTTATATACATTATATTTATATGTTATTTATCCTTTACAGGAAATAAAAAATAGATTTATTTTCATAGGGAATTCAGCTAACACACCAAAGTCTACTGAGGCCAATTATTCTAGCTTTGTAGGGTAATAATATAATTCAATAAGACATAGTTATCTGTATATATTTACAAAACTCTAGAAATTTCTACTGAACAGCTGTCTGGTCTTTTATTCACATTTTTTTTGTATCAATTTAAAATGTCTGAGATCACCTACAAAATTAAGGAATGAACAAATGCTTGAGGGCAAAAGGAGAGATGAATATATATATATATATATATATACACATATATATATCAAATTTTTTTATGTACATTCTAGTCTCTTTATAAATACACACACATTTGAATTTACAATTACTTTCCCCTTTCAAGGTCCACTTTACTTATTCACCATGGAAAAAACAGAGTCTTTATTTTGAATGTGTGTTACTTAGATTATCATATAGGTTATAGTCACATTTTCTGAATTACAGTTTAACAAAACTAGACATTGCTGTCAGAAAGTCACTTGGTCTATAGATTTTTCTTTTCCTTCTTTCTTTACCTTTTTTTTTTTTTAAGTGCTATGGTTTGTCTCTGAAATTCTCTTCAAAAGCTTACTGAAGGCTTAGTCGCCAGTGAAGCAATGTTCAGAGATAGGACCTGGTAAATGGGCTGATGATAAGGGTGTTGATTCTTTCAGTGGATGAATCCATTGACAGACTCATAATTTTAGGATTATGGGGAAGTGATGAAAACTTGGCAGATTGTTGTGTACTTAAATGGCTCCAGGGAGTGGCCTCACTGGAGCAATGAGGGAAGGAGGAAAGGATAGACAGAGGCATACACAGAAAAGCTGGAGTCAAGTGGTTTGGTCTCTGTGATGGAGAATAAACTGGAAGCTCAGTTTGTTTATTGTATCCATTTGAATATGGAGGTGGGATTATTACAAACAACTGAATGAGGAAGCAGAGTTGTTAAATATGGATAAACAGGGAGGCAGGGCTATTATACACAGTTGACCAAGGAGGTAGGTACTACTCAGTGGGAGTAGTACCTGTAGGAGACCTGTCATCAGGCAATATATATCTGGGGGAAGAAAGCTATGGTGGACCTTCTCTGCACATACTATCAACATCCACACACAGACCAGAGGAAGGTTTGGCCATCCCTCTGAGCCTTATCCAGGAAAACTTTTGGCATTCTTTTCGTCTGAGACAGTGAGGCAATTGGCATGGCCAAATTCATGTCAACAGTATGCATTCACTTAGACTTAATTTGCTTCTTACAGAAGATGAGAACAAGTTGAAGGTCTATGGGGGCTGCAGACTCTTTCCAGCTCTGTCTTTGCCTAGGTCTCCGCCTACTCCTCACTACCTCTTTCTGTCTGCCAGAAGAGAAACTCTTTTGCTTCACCCCATTCCCAACAACCCCCCATAATGACTTTCTGTCTCATTTCAGGCTTTGTACAATGGAGTCAGAGTATCATGAATTTAACCCTCCAAAGCCCAGATAAATCTTTCCTTCTTTTATTCTGACAGTATTTTTTTTTCAATGGAAAGACAGCACAGGAGCAAATGATATTCATCATAAATGCCTGTGAAGCATCCAGAGGCACAGAATTGGAATCACCTGGTTATACAGTGTGAAGGTAAAATCCTTTGGGCCATTCTGATTTGCATCACTAGTTAGAATCTGTCCATGAAACCTAATTTCCAATCTGTCATTTGAACCAGCCAAGTGTTTTCAGTAACAGCAATATGTTCCTCTCCAGAAGCTGCCCCTTTTTTTCTGTAGGCCACTGTGATTGCTAGAAAATATTTTCTTAGACACAGCTTAAGTATGCTCTTTTCCAGTATCCCAGTCATCCACAGTCTCCCAGGAATGCTACAGAACAGTAAATGATAGATCCCTTTAAAGTTCATCTCTGGGTTTGCACTTATATGATTCCAGGTGTGAGTCATAATTTCTCTAATTGTCAAGATTAAACTTAGTAGCCAAATATAAACACAAAAGATTTAAAAAAACTTTTTGATAACAACATTTTAAAAAATTCTTTATTAATTATACTTTATTTACTTTGTATCCCCCTGTGTTTCCCTCTCTCCTCCCCTCCTAACCCCTCCCTTCCTCCACCCTTCCCATGCATGCATGCATGCCCCTTCCTAAGTCCACTGATAGGGGAGGTTTTCTTTTCTTTCCTTCTGATCCTAGTCAATTAGGTCTCATCAGGAATGGCTGCTTTGTCTTCTTCTGTGGCCTGGTAATGCTGCTTCCCCCTCAGGGAGAGGTAATTAAAGAGCAGGCCAATCAGTTCATGTCAGAGACAGTCCCTGATCCTATTACAATGGAACCCATTTGGATACTGAGCTGCCATGGGCTACATCTGTGCAGGGGTCTTAGGTTATCTCCATGCATAGTCCTTGGTTGGAGTATCAGTCTCAGGAAAGACCCCTGTGCTCAGAACTTTTGGTTCTGTTGCTCTACTTGTGGAGTTCCTGTCCTCTCCAGATCTTACTGTTTCTCACTTCTTTCCTAAGCTTCCCTGCACTCTGCCCAAAGGTTACCCATAAGTCTCAGCATCTGCATTGATAGTCTACAGGGCAGAGCCTTTCAGAGGTCCTCTGTGTCAGGCTCCTGAGTTGTTCCCTCTTTTTTTTTTTTTAATCAAACTTTTACATCAATGCAAACATGTAGAGGTCAGATGACAGTTCACAGGAACCAATACTCTCCTTCCATTGTGTGAGTCCAGGAGGTCAAAATCAAGTTGTTGGTCTTTGTAGCAAACCTAGAGAGCCATGCAATAAGGTTTTAAAAGCTGAAGATGTCATAATAAGAAGGGCCATAGAATCCAGGAGCACCTACTGTATTAGGAGTAAGGAACAGCCCAGCATTGTGATGCACACCTTTAATCGCAGCACTTAGGGAGGCAGAGGCAGGAGGACTGCTGTGAATTTGAGGCCAGCCTGGTCCACAAAGCCAGTCCAGGACAGCTACGGCCACACAGAATGACTGTCTCAAAAAAAAAAACACACAAAAACCAATATTAGACATATAATATAGGATAAACATACTAAAATCTATAGTCCTAAATAAGCTAAACAACAAGGAAGACCCTAGAGATGATGCTCAATCCTCATTCAGAAAGACAAACAGGATAGACAACAGAAGAGGGAGAAAACAGGGAACAGGACAGGAGCCTACCACAGACAGCCTCTGAAATACTGATTACTGAAATACTGAAATACTGAAATACTTTACTGATTGAGGTATCGAAGCAGAGGCTGAGACTCATAGTCAAACTTTGGACAGAATGCATAGAATTTTATGAAATAAAGAGGAGATAAAAAGACCTGGAGGGGACAGGAGCTCCAAAAGGGGACCAACTGAACCAATAAAAGCTGAGCCCTGGGGGCCCTGCAGAGATTGATACCCCAGTCAAGGACCATTCATGAAGATAACCTAGAACAACTGCTCAGATGTAACCCATAGACTCAGTCTCCAAGTGGGTTCCATAGCAAGGGGGGCAGGGGCCCTCTCTGGCATGAAATCAGTGGCAGGCTCTCTGATCACCACCCCCTGGGGGTGGGGTGCAGCCTTGCCACAAAGAAAGACAATGTAGTCAGTCCTGATGAGACCTGATAGGCTAGGGTTAGATAGAAGGGGAGAGAACCTCCCCTATCAGTAGACTGGGGGGGTGAATAGGAGAAAGAGAGGGAGGGAGGAGAGGGAGGGACTGGCAGGAGAGCCGGGAGGGGACCACAGCCAGCCAAAAAAAACAAGGAGGAGAAGAAGAAGAAGAAGAAGAAGAAGAAGAAGAAGAAGAAGAAGAAGACTTTGTGTGAGGGTTATAGGAAGCTCCTGTCAATGGAAGATTCTAGAATGAGGTCTTGTCATCTGTGGTGGAGGATTTTATTTCTATTAACAGTTCCTGTGACTAGGCGCTGATAGAGTTGAAATGTTTGACAGAAGTACCCATAAAGAAGTAGATTCTGTCTCACTCTCTCTTTCAAAAGGGGACCAAGGATGAATCATAAAGAGATGATGTTGGTACATCTTTTGTTATTAAAAATGAAACACCCAAAAAAGCTGGACCTATTGGAGACACAGACTCTTGACAGCACATGATAGCTGGATTAACTATTACTGTGAAGATCATAGCACACTGCCTTTCATTTTTGTTAGTTTTGGAATAGATATAAGTTCTCACTCTGTGGGTTTGTAATACAGAGGCAATTTCCCTTCTATGCAATTTATTTATTTAGTAGCTTTTTTGCCACTCTTTTATAAAAGTTATTTTTTATAATTTATTCACTTTATATCCTAATTGTAGCCTCCTCCCTTGTCTTTGCCTGATCCCATCCTCCCTCCCCCTTCTTCCTATTCTCTTCCCCTAGACCACAGAAAGGGGGAGCCCTCCTCCCCTACCATCTGACCCCAGCCTATCAAGTCTCATGAGGACTGCCTGGATCCTCTTCCTCTGAGGCATGGCAAGATTGCCCTGTCAGGGGGAAGTGATGAAAGAGTGGACAACCAAGTCCATTTCAGAGATAGTCCCTGCTCCCCTTACTAGGGAATGCACATGGAGACTGAGCTGCCTCTTAGCTACATCTGAGGAGGGGATCTAGTTCCTCTCCATGCATGGTCCTTGGTTGGTGCATCAGTGTCTGCAAATCCCCCAGGGCCCAGATTTGTTCATCTCCTTGTCAAGCTCCTGTCCCCTCCAGGTCCTTCTATGTCCCCACTCTTCTGTAGGACTCCCTGTGCTCTGCTCAAAGTTTGTCTCCGGGTCTTAGCATTTTCCTTGATCCCCTACTGGGTGAGTCTTTCAGAAGACCAGCAATGTTGGCTCCAGCGCTGTTCCCTTTTTTCAATTGCTTCTGGTGTCTATTCTAATTGCCCTTCTGAATGAGGACTTAGCATCCTACCTACAGTCCTCCTAGTTATTTAGCTTCTTTAGGTCTGTGGATTTTAGTATGATTATCCTATCTTATATGGCTAACATCCACTTATAAGTGAGTGTATACTATAAATGTCTTTTTATTCAGGATGATCTTTTCTGGTTCCATCCATTTGCCTGCAAATTTCATGATTTCCTTGTTTTTAATAGCTGAGTAGTATTCCATTATGTACCCCAATTTCTGTATCCATTCTTTTTGTTGAGATGTGCACATCTAGGTTGTTTCCAGATTCTGGGTCTTATAAATACAGCTGTTATGAAAATAGATCTTGGACATTCTGATAGGTGTGAGCTGGAATCTCAATGTTGTTTTGATTTGCATCTCTCTGATTACTAAGGATGTTGAACATTTATTTAAGTCTTTCTTTGCCATTCGATATTCTTCTGTTGAGAATTGTTTGTATCCCATTTTTAATTGGATTATTTGGTTTGTTGGTGCTTAATTTCTTTATATAGTCTAGAGTTCTTTATATATTCTGGATATTAGCCCTCTGTCAGATGTAGGATTGGTGGAGATCATTCCTCAGTCTGTAGGCTTTTTGTTCTGTTGACAGTGTCCTTTGCTTTATAGAAGCTTTTCAGTTTCATGAGGTCCCATTTCTTAATTGTTAATGGTAGAGCCTATGCTATTGGTGTTCTTTTCAGGAAGTTGTCTGCTGTGCCAATGAGTTCAAAGCTCTTCCTCATTTTTTCTTCTAATAGATTTAGTGGGTCTGGTTTTATGTTGAGGTCTTTGATCCATTTGGACACTAGTTTTGAGCAGGGTGATAAATATGGATGTGTTTTCATTTTCTACATGTAGCCATCCAGTTAGATCAGCAGTGTCATATTTTGTAGCTTTTTAATCTTTGTGAATGTGTGAATTTCAATCTAAAATTTTTATTTTATTTTCATTTTACGTGTATGGATGTCTGTGTACCACATGTATACAGTGTCCATGAAGGACAGAAAAAAGCATAAGATCCTCAGGGACTGGAGGTACAGACGGTTGGTTATTGCCATGTGGGTGCTGGGAATTGAACCTATGTCCTCTGGAAGAACAGCCAGTGCTCTTAACAACCAAGCCATATCTTCAAATTCATAAATTCCTATTTTATTCAATGATATATGATTTACGTCCCAAATTGTCCTAATAGGGATGAATTCAATATAAATCCTATTTTTTAAAATATAGTCTCATCTTTCAATGTGTAAGACACTAATGGTTTGGCATTACAAAGTTTCTGGGGCACAACTGTGTGGTGCTGGCCCATGCATTGATTTGTAGACATTGCTGCGAGAATTCTTGATTCTGTATTGGAAGAAAGTCAGTAACTAGAACCCAATATCTGGCAGCTTGATAGGCTAGCTGTCTTTTCTAGGTTTGTATTTGTCTGTGCATAAGAACGTACATATTAAGAATGATGACTTTATAGCAGAACATCAAATTTCAATCTGTGAGTCAAGAGCGCACATGAAATGTTTCCCTCTCCATGCTTGTAAATCCCTTCTCTAATCAGTAAAACATTTAGCTTTCAAGCCTCTCTTATTTTATCTGTCATGGTGTTGGTTTATACAGTGTTACACATACGTCCTCCTGGCAGCTGGCTCCTCAGTCCTCCCAGTTCCCAGGGAGGCTTGGCAGTCCATATCCCAATGCCTGTGCTCAGATTTCCAGTGACCTTCTGCAGAACAAACTTCAGTGTCCCCCATGCCCTTCTTTCTTCAGTGTCATGCATCCTGGAGCCCCATGGACTGTGGCTGATGGCCTTCCCTTTCACTGTCCCCACCCCCCTCACCTCTGTGCTTTTGTTCAGCCTTTTGGAGATCTCTTATATTTTAAAATTATTTAACCTTACTCAGATACTTAGATTCACATACAGAAACATAGCCCCAAAGGGTTAAGGTGCTCAATGCATTATGACCCTAACTTTTTTCTCTGTCTTTTAAAATGTGTTTCAGAGTTAGAGAGCCATATCAATGATCTGAAATAGAGACCTTGGGATGGTAGCCCTGAAAACATCCATTAGGCGCATAAAAGAATTAGCTGCAGAATGTAGAGCTGCAACTCTTTTTTCCCTTTTTAATTTAATTTAATTTTTAATTTTTATTAATTAGTTTATTCTCTTTGTATCCCCCTCTGTAGCTCCTTCTCTCCTCCCTTCCCAATCTCACCCTCCCTCCCCCTTCTCCACCCAGGCCCTTCCCCAAGTCCACTGATAGCAGAGGTCTTCCTCTTCTTTTTTCTGATCCTAGTCTATCAGGTCTCATCAGGATGGCTACATTGTCTTCCTCTGTGGCATGGTAAGGCTGCTCCCCACTCAGAGGGAGGTGATCAAAGAGCAGGCCAATCAGTTCATGTCAGAGACAGTCCCTGTTCTCATTACTAGGGAACCCACTTGGACACTGAACTGCCATGGGCTACATCTGAGCAGGAGTTCTAGGTTATCTCCATTAATGGTCCTTGGTTGGAGTATCAGTCTCAGAAAAGACCCCTGTGCCCAGATTTCTTGGTTCTGTTGCTCTCCTTGTGGAGCTCCTGTCCTTTCCAGGTCTTACCATCTCCCACTTCTTTCATAAGGTTCTCTGCACTCTGCCCAAAGTTTGGCTATGTGTCTCAACATTTGCTTTGATACCCTGCAGGATAGAGCCCTTCAGAAGCCTTCTGTGGTAGGCTCCTGTCCTGTTCCCTGTTTTCTCCCTCTTCTGATGTCCATCCTCTTTGCCTTTCTGAATGGGGATTGAGTATCTTAGCCAGAGTCCTCTTTCTTGGTTAGTTTCTTTAGGTGTATAGATTTTAGTATGTTTATCCTGTATTATATATCTAATATCCACTTATGAGTGAGGATATACCCTGTGTGTCTGCTTCTGGGATACCTCATTCAGGATGATTTATTCCAGTTCCCACCATTTGCCTGCAAATTTCATTGTTTTCTTGTTTTTTTTATTGCTGAGCAATATTCCATTGTGTAGATGTACCACAATTTCTGCATCCATTCCTCAACTGAGGGGCATATGGGTTGTTTCCAGGTTTTGGCTATTATGAATAAAGCTGCTAGGAACATGGTTGAGCAAATGTCCTTGTTGTATACTTGAGCATCTTTTGGATATATGCGTAGGAGTGGTATAGCTGGATCTTGAGGAAGCAGCATTCCTAATTTTCTGAGAAAACTCAGATTGATTTCCAAAGTGGTTGTACAAGTTTACATTCCCACCAGCAGTGAAGGAGGGTTCCCCTTTCTCCACAACCTCTCCAGTACGTGTTGTCACTTGAGTTTTTGATCTTAGCCATTCTGCTGAGTGTGAGGTGAAATCTCAGGGTCATTTTGATTTGCATTTCCCTGATGATTAACGACGTTGTGCATTTCTCTAAAAATCACATTTCTGTTTCAAATTACTTATTAGAACAGTTCATATTCAGAAATGTGAATATATATATATATGTTCATATTCAGAAATGTGAATATATATATATATATATAAATACATACATGCTTTCAATAGAAAATAATGAGTAAAAGGTCATGAATTTGAAGGAGAGTGGGTAGGGGCATATGGGAAGATTAGAAAGGAGGGAACAGAAAGGAGAAAAGTAATTAAAATAAAATCTTAAAGTAAACAAATCAATGAAAATGAAAGCAAATCTCAGTAGCAGTGAAATCTGCCTTATTATTATCTGCCCAATAAAGTCTTTTAACAACACAAAACTTTGCATTTTTATGTGCATAGATGAAAATATCAATACGCACTGTAATACATATAACATATATATTTGAAGATGATAATATTAAAATATTTTGTTTTCATCTTTTCTTTTATAAGGTGCTTAAATTTTAAAAATAAAATTTCTGTTCTTACCTTTTTCACTCCTCCCTTCCTCTGTCTTCTTTTTATTCTCCATGTCATGAAGTTCCTGGGGCATTCCAGGTGAGAAGCACTCCCAAATACCTTTTCTACTGCTCTTTTTAAAATTGTTTTCTTTTGCTTTTCAAAATAATATAATGACATCATTTCCCCTTCCTGCTCCTCCTTCCAAATCCTCCCATTTATCCCTCTTTGCTATCTTTCAAGTTCATGATCCCCTTTCTTAATTGTAACATGTATGTACATATATGGATAGAAATATACTTTTAATATAGTAGACTTGGTCTATATGTTGTTACTTGTATGTATGTTTTTAGGGTGGAAACTTTGGTTTTGGATCACCAATTGGTGTGTTCTTTTTTGAAGAAGGTGATTTCTCCCACTGTCAGCAAACCGACAGAGAAGTGTAGTTACCACCTCCTCATTGAGAAAATTTTTCTTTGCAGCTGACAGAGACCACAACTGAAAGCTACAACCAATCAAAAGCAGAGCTGTGGAGCTCAGTCCCAGTGAATATATCTACAAGGCTTTCCAGTACCTCAGCTTCTGGCAACATTGAGGGAGAGGGAGTAGAAAGACTATAAGAAGCAGAGGATCAGAGAGTTTGCAGTGAGACTATGTCTCTTCATAATTTCAGAAGCTACATCCACAACGTCTTACTAACGTCACTGTTCAAGCATGAGGCAGACAAGCTCAAGAACAACAGATGTGACAAACTGGACAGGGGAAGGACCACAAGGCATCAACCATGTCTCACTTGTGAGTATATCTTGTTACTATCTGTTTTGTTTCACTATCACTTAATAATTACGTACGACTCATTTTGTTTTCTCTGGACTCTTTACCTTTTTTCTGCTTGAGAGTGTTCAGTTACTTAGAACCCCACAATGTCACTGTAATGTCTATCCTGTTTCTTAACTCCTCTCTTTCCTGGATGTGCACATGTTCTTGATCATTCCAGCACATTAGTTTGTGGTCATCATACAGAAGCTGAACCAAACCAATCAGTTACTATGTACTTAACTGTAATCTCAACTCCCTCCACATATTTTAGAGGTGAACTTTTAAGGTTATTATGTTTTAATTTTCTTGTGTAAAATATTTTTTCTCAATATAAAATGTATACCATGTGTATGCCGGGTGCTAATGGAAGCTGAAAGTGAGTGTCAGATCCTGGGTAACTGTTGTTACAGAGCTTTGGTAACAACGTTGTGCACGCTGGGAATTAAACCTGGGTTCTCTGCAACAGCACCCAGTGCTCTTAGCCATTGAACCATCTCTCCAGCTTCTGGGCTAAAGTGTTATAATCTAACAGCAGCTGCTATATTTTTTTCCATGGGAAATGCACTTTGGTTGTATTTGTTTAATTTTAGAATTTAATTTCTTTTCTAGTATGCCATGAGACACATACGCTAAAAATGTTCACGTGCCGTCAGTGTTTTACTATTGTCTGAGCATTGGTACAATTTCTGGGACCAGAAGTTTTCCTGTGATAGTGATTTTAATTCAGTCTTTCTTCATAGCAACCATAGTAATACATAATAGGAAGAGGACTCTAATTGGGATATTTTTATGAGCTGTAAACTCCTGGGATAAACACTAATAAACCGGTGAGCTTTGTAATAGGGATAATAATAATAGTTTATTTGTATCTTTTTATATGGCTTTTTCATTTTTCTTTCCTGTAGGAATTTCTTTTCTGGAACACTAGAAAGATTATAATGCTATGTTTTAATTCTATGCATCTGTTTGCCATTTCATTAGATCTATTTTTTTTAAATCTAGCTCCATGGAAAGAAAAGACATGCTTGCTACATTTCAAGCGTTTCATTGAAAAATAATTTTGTTTGAAGTTTAGCAAGTCCATGAATTATTAGTCATAAAAACAGCCTAACTTTTTGAGGCTCTTGTATATTTATTTCTCTTTGGCCAACTAACGACAGCCTCTCATATAAATTCTCAGGCTTATAATCACATTATTTCAGATTACTCTGCTAATATTTGTTGAATCTGGAGAGGAGATAAATATAACATTACAGATCTGGAAAACACTATGGACAGACGCACTTATGTGCCTCAGAACACTTAGCAATATGCATTGTGCATATTTTAGATAAAATAACATTATTTTTATTCCTTTCTTGTATTCTTCCTTGCAAGCTCTCTATGAACAACTAATAGTTCATGAACTTTTACCATATGAACGTTTACCAGGGTGAAATAGTTATTCGCTCTGACACCTGACTACTTGTGTAGGCGTCTTATTTTAAATATTGTCAAAGACAGTACTTCACAAAAATATTTTCTTCTGATTTTGAGAAGCAAAGTTTTAAATGTGTAAGCTATTTTAAAATTAGTTTTATAGGGTCTGGGTAGATGATAATATATGGGTATAGCCATATATTATCAGGAGTCACTTTATTCTATGTTCATTTACCAAAATAATAATAGGATGCTTCCTCCTAGGGCCCATGTTTTTAATAGTCTCAGATTCTTGGCCTTGTTCACAGTGTCAGGTACATGGCTTCATCTCATGGAGCAGGCCTTGAGCTCAATTAAAAGTTGTTGGTTACTATGATAATATCTGTGCCACTATTGTACCAGCGGGCTTGTCTTGCACACATGTCACTTTTGTGGCTCACAACATTCATAGCTGGACTAGGTTACTGATTAATTTTCTCCTCCCAGTAGCACCCCTACCAGCCCTGTGAGCGTTAGTCAGAAAGGGTGAAACTTCCAGTTGAGTCACAGCTCAAGTTCTTCATATTCTTTGATGTCAGTATGTGATATCTTCAACAATACTCTCAGGTTGTGGAGAGTAATCCATATTACAAGCTATTAGTAACAGCTTTTAATGTTTGTGGAAGGTTGACAGGAACCCCTTTACCAACAACTCAAAAATATAATCTATTCTTGCTACTGGGGGATTTATTTGGTAGTATCTAATGACTAGTTAGGACATTCTCTCCCCCAGCTATATGCTATAAACTACCAAGACTCCTTTTGTCAAGTATATATTTTAGGAAACTTCCATACGAGTAGGGTTTTATCAGGATTTTTAAAAGGCTCTTATTATTATTATTAATATTTATTCCTCTCAAAACATCCTCCTCAAACCTACCCTCCCATACCTCACTCCATTTAATCCTGCTATTCTAATTTCTCCTTCATCCCTTTATAGCACTCATAATTTCCTCTCCCTTGGAAGAAACCACACTTTCTCTGGTCACTTACTAGATACATAATATCTGAATTATTTTAAGTATTTATTTCCTGCATTTATTGAGATGTAAGTAGATGCATAGCCATTCTTCAGAGAACATTGAATTTATATCCTAGAGGAGAATAGTCATACATGGTTGCTTTGAAAAGTTGCACAGTATCGTTGGTTCTGTAAAACCTCTAGGGGAAATGTGCTAATGGATTGACTTACATGAATTCAGGGGTAATGAAATGCTTCTATTTCACTTATGCTTGAGGGGATAAAAGTCCTCATAACATCTTTAATTTATGTTTCTGTTTTACAAACTACTTGATGCTAGATAATTTGCACTAGATAATTTTAGCACCTGCTGATTCCTCATTTCTCAAGTCACTTCTGCAGTCAGACTCCTTTAGTATTAAGGGACAACTTAAAGATATTCAGTTAGTGGGGATCAGAATACACAGCAGTCAATCAGAAATGCTAGCACACAGTCTTATTTCTATTGCTACGCTAAGACACCATGATCAAGGTAACTTATAGAAGAAAAAGCTTGCGGATTCAGAGGGTGAGTCCATGAGTATCATGATGAAGGTCATGGCAGCAGGTAGGCATGATGCTGGAGCAGCAGCCAAAAACTTATGTCTTGAAATAACAACCATAAAGCAAAAAGAGAGATTTAACTGGGAATTGCCTGGGCTTCTAGAATCTCAAGACCCACCGCCAGTGACACACTCTCAAACAATGGCACACCTCTGAATCCTTCTCAAACTATTCAATCAACTGGGGATCAAACATTCAAATATATGAGCCTATGGGAGCCATTCTCATTCAAACCACTATGTACACTAGGATCGAGAAATAAATTCTTTTTGAGAGATTCACCTACATTTTATTCTGACTTTTTAAAAATTATCATTTCTTACAATTTATTCAATTTGTATCTTGACTGTGTCCCCTTCCCTCATCTCCTCCAAATCCCAACCTTCCTCCTTTTCCTCCCACTATGCTCCTCCCCTAGTACACTGATAGGGGAGATCCTCCTCCCCTTCGATTTGACCCTAGACTATTAGATCTCATCAGGACTGGTTGCATTGTCTTCATCTGTGGCCTGAAAAGGCTGCACCCCCCAGGAGGAGATGATCAGAGGGCCTACCACTGAGTTCATGCCAGAGAAAATCCCTGTTCCCATTGCTAAGGAACCCACTTGGAGACCGAGTCTATGGGCTACTTATGAGCCAGGGTTTTAGGGCCTCTCCAGGCTTTGTCCTTGGTTGGGGGTATCAGCAAGGCACGGAGGGTTTTTTTTTTTTTTCTCTGTTGGTTTCCTTTTGGAGCTCCTGTCACCAACAGGTCTTTCTATCTCCCCTTTCTTTCAAAAGATTTCCTATACTTTGTCCAAAGTTTGGCTATGAGTCTCAGCCTCTGCTTTGATATCTCAATCAGTGGAGTCTTTCAGAGGCCCTATGTGATAGGCTCCTCTCCTGTTCCCTGTCTTCTGCTTCCAATGTCTATCACATTAGGCCTTCTGAATGAGGACTGAGCAACTTCCAAGGGTCTTCCTTATTTAACTTCTTTAGGAGCATTGATTTGTGTATGTTTATCCTATATTATATGTCTGATATCCATTTATCAGTGAGTACATACTATGTGTGTCTTTTTGCTTCCGGGATACCTTATTCAAGATGATCTTTTCTAGTTCCCACTATTGGCCTGAAGCTTTCATGATTTCTTTGTATTTAATAACTTAGTAGTATTCCATTGTGTAAATGTGCCACAATTTCTGTATCCATTCCTCCATTGAGTGGCATCTAGGTTGTTGCCAGATTCTGGGTATTAAGAATAGAGCTTCTACAGACATAGTTGAGCAAACATCCTTGTTGTATAGTTGAGCATATTTTGGATATATGCCTAGGAATGGTATAGCTGGGTCTTGAAGTAACACTGTTCCCAATTTTCTGAGAAAGTGCCAGATTGATTTCCAAAATGGTTGTACAAGTTTACATTCCCACCAGCAATGGAGGAGGGTTCCCCTTTCTCCACAAGCTCTCCAGTATGTGTTGTCACTTGATTTTTTGATCTTAGCCATGAGTGTAAGGTGAAATCTCAGGGTCTTTTTCATTTGCATTTCCCTGATGACTAAGGGTGTTGAGCATTTATTTAAGTGTTTCTCTGCCATTCTATATTCCTCTACAGAGAATTCTCTGTTTAGGTGTGTACACCATTTTTTAATTGGATTACTTGGTTTGTTGGTTGGTGATTAACTACTTAGGTTTTTTATATATTCTGGATATCAGCCCTCTGTCAGATACAGGTTTGGTGAATATCCTTTCCCAGTCTGTAGGCTGTCATTTGTTCCGATGACAGTGTCCTTTGCTTTATAGAAGCTTTTCAGTTTCATGAGGTCCCATTTATTGATTGTTGTTGCTCTTAGAGCCTGTGCTGTTGGTGCTCTGTTCAGGAAGCTGTCTCCTGTGCCAATGAGTTCAAGGCTTTTCCCCACTTTTTCTTCTAACGGGTTTAGTATGAATGGTTTTATGGTGAGGTCTTCGATTCACTTAGACTTTAGTTTTGTGCAGGTGATAAATATGGATTTATTTGCATTTTTTTTACATGTAGACATCCAATTAGACCAGCACCATTTGTTGAATATGCTATCATTTTTCCATTGTATTGTTTTGGCTTTTTTTTTTTTCAAACTCAAGTATCCGTGGGTGTGGGTGTTTATTTCTGGGTCTTCTGTTAGATTCCATTGATCCATCATTCTGTTTCTATGCCAGTACCACGCAGTTTTTATTACTGTTGCTCTATAGTACAGCTTGAGGCCGGCGATGGAGATACCTCCAGAAGATCTGTTATTGTACAGTATTGTTTTAGCAATTCTGGGTGTTTTGTTATTCCATATAAAATTGAGAATTGTTCTTTCAAGTTCTGTGAAGAATTGCATTGGAATTTTGGTGGTATTGCATTGAATCTGTAGATTGCTTTTAGTAGGATGGGCCATTTCACTATATTAATCCTACCAATCTATGAGATTGGTAGGGAGATCTTTCCATCTCCTGATATCTTCTTCAATTTCTTTCTTCAGACACTTGAAGTTTGTCCGTTTTTTTTTTTTTATTTTAATGCAGGTCTTCCACAAGCTTGGTTAGAGTCACCCCAAGGTACTTTATATTATTTGTGGGTATTGTAAAGGGTGTTGTTTCCCTAATTTCTTTTTTTTGGGGGGGGAGGTAGTAATTTTTTTTAATTTTTTATTAATTACACTTTATTCATTTTGTATCCCCCCATAAGCCCCTCCCTCCTCCCCTGCGGATCCCACCCTCCCTCCCCTTTCTGCATGCATGCCACTCCCCAAGTCCACTGATAGGGGAGGTTCTCCTCTCCTTTCTGATCTTAGTCTATCAGTTCTCATCAAAAGTGGCTGCATTGTCCTCTACTGTGGCCTGGTAAGGCTGCTCCCCCCTCAGGGGGAGGTGATCAAAGAGCAGGCCAATCAGATTATGTCAGAGGCAGTCCCTCTTTCCATTACTATGTAACCCACTTGGACACTTAACTGCTATGGGCTACATCTGTGCAGGAGTTCTAGGTTATCTCCACGAATAGTTCTTGGTTGGAGTATGAGTCTCTGGGAAGTTCCCTGTGTTCAAATTATCTTGTTCTGTTGCTCTCCTTGTGGAGTTCCCATCCCCTCCAGCTTTTACTATTTCCCACTTTTTACATAAAATTCCATTTACTCTGCCCATCAGTTGGCCATCAGGCTCAGCATCTGCTTTGACAGTCTATACTGCAGAAGCTTTCAGAGGCCCTCTGTGGCAGGTTTCAAGGTTCTTTCCTGTTTTCTTCTGGCTTTCAGAGGCCCTCTGTAGCAGGTTCCAAGGTTGTTTCCTATTTTCTTTTTCTTCTGATGTCCATCCTCTTTGCCTTTCAGGATGGGGATTGAACATTTTAGTTAAGGTCCTCTCTTTTGCTTAGTTTGTTTAGCTGTACAGATTTTAGTGGGTTTATTCTATGTTGTATGTTTATATGAGTGAGTATATACCATGCGTGTCTTTTTGCTTCTGGGACAACTCACTCAGGATGATCCTTTCCAGGTCCCAATTTCTTTCTCAGTCCTTTTGTCTTTTGTATACTAGAGGGCTACTGATTTTTTTTTTTTAGTTAATTTTGTATCCTGCCACTTTGCTGAAGACATTTATCAGCTGAAGGAGTTCTCTGGTAGAATTTTTGGGGTCATTCAAGTATACTATCATATCATCTGCAAATAGTGACACTTTGATTTCTTTCTTTCCAATGTGTGTTCCCTTAATCTCCTTTGGTTGTCTTATAGATTTATCTAGGACTTCCAGTACTATGTTGTAGAGACACGGAGAGAGTGGGCAGCCTTGTGTTTCCCCTGATTTCAATTTGTCTCTGTTTAGTTTGATGTTGGCTATAGGCTTGCTGTGTATCGCCTTTACTATGTTTAGATATGTGTCTTGTATCCCTGATCGCTCTAAAACTTTAAACATGAATGGGTGTTGGATTTTGTCAAATGCTTTTTCAGCATCTAAGGAGATGATCATGTGGTTATTTTCCCTTCTGTTTGTTTATGTGGTGGATTACATCAATGGATTTCCATATATTGAACCACCTCTGCATGTCTGGGATGAAGCCTTCTTGTTCATGGTGGATATCATTTATGTATTCTTGAATTCAGTTTGTGAGTATTTTATTGAGTATTTTTGCATCAATGTTCATAAGAGAGATAGGTCTGATATTCTCCTTTTTTGTTGGGTCTTTATGTGGTTTAGGTATCAAGGTTACTGTGGCTTCATAGAATGAGTTTGGTAATGTTTCTTCTGTTTCTATTTTGTGGAATAGTATGAAGAGTATTGGCATCAGCTCTTCTTTGAAGGTCTGACAGAATTCTGTGCTGGCCCTGGGTATTTTTATTTTTTATTATTTTGGCAGTGAGACTTCTGATGACTGCTTCTATTTCCTTGGGGGATATAGGACTATTTAATCTATTTACCTTATCTTGGTTTAGCTTTGGTAAATGGAATCTATCAAGAAAATTGTCCATTTCGTTTAACTTTCAAGTTTTGTGGTGTCTAGGCTTTTGAAGTACTACCTAATTATTCTTTGGATTTCCTCAGAGTCTGTCATTATATTCCCCCTTTTGTTTCTGATTTTGCTGATTTGGATAGTTTCTCTCTTCCTTTTAGTTAGTTTGGCTAAGGGTTTGTCTATCATGTTGATTTTCTCAAAGAACCAGTTAGCTCTTGGTTTCACTGATTCTTTGAATTGTTTTATTTGTTTCTAATTTATTGATTTCAGGCCTGAGTTTGATTATTTCCAACTGACTACTCCTCTTAGGTGTGTCTGCTTTTTTTCCCTAAGGTTCTAGGTTCTAGCTGTGCTATAAGTTGCTTATATGAGATGTCTCAAACTTCTTTCTGTAGGCACTTAGTGCTATGAACTTTCCTCTTAATACTGCATTCATTGTGTCCAATTAATTTGTATAAGTTGTGCCTTCATTTTCATTGAATTTTAGGATGTCTCTGATTTCTTTTTTCATTTCTTCCCTGATCCAGCTGTCACTGAGTAGAGAGTTGTTTAGTTTCCATGCACGTGTAGGTTTTTTGTTATTTCTGTTGTTGTTGAGGTCTAGTTTTAGGCCATGTTGGTCTGATAGGATATAAGGAATTATTTCAATCTTCTTGTATCCGTTGAGGCTTGCTTTGTATATATGGTTTATTTTGGAGAAGGTTCCATGGGGTGCTGAGAAGAAGGTATATTCTTTTGAGTTTGGGTGAAAATTTCTATAGATATTTTTTAGGTCCATTTGATTTAGGACCTCTGTAAGTGTCATTATTTCCTATTTAGTTTCTGTCTTGTTGTTCTGTCCCTTGGTGAGAGCGGAGTGTTGAAGCCTCCCACCATTAAGGTGTTGGCATGGATGTGTGATTTGAGCTTTAATACTGTTTCATTAATGAATGCAGGTACTCTTGCATTTGAGACATAGTTGTTCAGGATTGTGATGTCCTCCTGGTGGATTTTCCTTTGATGAGAATGAAGTGTCCATCCTCATCTTTTTTGATTAATTTTGGTTGAAAGTCTATTTTGTTAGATATTAGAATAGCTACTCCAGCTTGTTTTCTGGGTCCGTTTGCTTGAAAAATCTTTTTCTAGTCTTTTACTCTGAGGTAGTGTCTGTCATTATTGCAAAGTGTGTTTCTTGAATAAAGCAGAATGTTGAGTCCTGTTTCTGCAACCATTCTGTTAGTCTGTGTCTTTTTATTGGAGAGTTAAGTCCATTTATGTTGACAGATAATAATGACCAATGAGTGTTAGTTCCTTTTATTGTGGAGTTGGTGGTGATAGTTTGTTTGCGTGCTTGTTTTCTTTTGATTTTCTGTAGTGAGGATATTTATGTTATGTGTTTTCTTGGCTGTAGTTGATTTTATTAGTTTGGAGTTTTCTTTCTAGTATCTTCTGTAGGGCTGGGTTGCTGTGTAGATATTTTTTAAGTTTATTTTTGTCACGGAATATTTTGTTTACTCCATCTATGGTGATTGACAGTTCTGCTGGGTATAGTAATCTGTTTGACATCTGTGTTCTCTTAGAGTCTGCATGACATCTGTCCAGGCCCTTCCAGCTTTCATGGTTTCTGTTGAGAAGCCTGGAGTGATTCTGATAGGTCTACCTTTGTATGTTATTTGGCCTTTTCCCCTTGCTGCTTTTAATATTTTTTGTTGTTGTTCTTCTGTAGATTTGGTGTTTTGACTATTATGGGATGTGAGGAGTTTCTTTTTTGGTCTAGTCTATTTGGTGTTCTGTCAGCCTCTTGTTTGTTTATGGACATCTCTTTTTTCCAGTTGGGAAAATTTTCTTCTATGATTTTCTTGAAAATATTTTCTGGACCTTGGAGCCTAGAATCTTCTTTTTATCTATTTCTATTATCTTTAGATTTCCTCTTTTCGTGGCATCTTTGATTTCTTGGATGTTTTGTGTTTGGAACTTTTCTGATTTTACTTTTACTTGGAGACATGTATCAATTTCTGCAATTGTATCTTCAGCACTTGAGATTCTTTCATCTCTTGTATTCTGTTGGTGATACTTTCCTTTGTGGTTCCTAATCTTTTCTCTAAGTTCTCCAGATCCTGGGTTTTCTCTGTTTATGTTTTCTTTATTGATTCTAATTCTGTTTTCATGCCTTGCACCATTTCCTTCATCTGTTTGAATATGGATTCCTGTCTTTCCATAATGGCCTCTATTTTTTTTTTTTTTTGGTTAGTTTCTTCTCTATATGCCTCTACTTGTGCATCTACATATGCCTCTATTTGTTTGGCTGTATTTGCCTGTATTTCTTTGGGAGCTTTGTTAAATTTTCACTTTATGTGCCTCTAATAATTCAATAAGCATAGATTTGAGATCATTTTCATGTGCTTCTAATGAATTAAAATATCCATTGTTTTATCCCCAGATTTTGGGGATTGCTGGTGAAGCCATGATGTACTGATTTTTGTTGGATGTTTTCTTATGACTGACTCTAGCCATCTGATGGTCAGTAGCCTTTGCTGTTTGTACCTGGAGCCTGTACTGTAGACTGGGTCTGTCTGTCTCCAGAGTGTGTAGTAGTCTTCAGGAAGATGAGAAAGGTCCACAGGTTTGAGAGTGGGTGTTGGTGTTTCAGATGCAGCTAAGGGAGGAAGGTCTCAGGCTCAAGTGCGCAAGTGCAGGAGGTGTGTCTGCCTGGGAGGGTGAAGTGTAAGGATGGAGCTTAAGCATAGGTGGGGGTGCTGATGCATTTCAGGGGTGCAGTGTGCATGGGTAGGTGTCCTGAATGGCTTCTTGGCCCACCAGCCTTTCTTGGTATTGCGCTCCAATTGCTCAGATATGACTGAGCTGCACCAGGAATTGGTTCCAGGAATTGTTTGCCTATACTCCCCTGGGAGACCCACAGAACAGGGGCTTCAATGTTGATAATGCTGTCCCTGAGATCTCTATGTTACTCACAGCAGGGGTTGTGGGTGAGAGGGCTCCAATATCTGGCTGCTAATGCAGAGGAACCCTGATCTGGGGCTCTGTAGGCACTCTTTGGCAGAAGCACTCACTGGCATGCCTGTGTGGAGAGCGCTGAGGTTCCCTGAACTAATGCACTGGCATGTGGAGGGAAGCACATAGAGCCCACAGACACTCACTAGCAGGCATCTGCAGTAAGCTCAGAGAGCCCACAGTTTTCTACTCTCAGATTTCGGTCCCCTGTTGGGCCCTTAGAGTAAGGAGGTGCCCCCTACCTGAGGTTATGCACTCCCTGCAGCTGCTGCTGAAAGTTCAGGAGGTCCATAGGTTGCCTCTCTCAGACCCCAGAGATCTTCAGGGGGAGGGGGTGGGGACCTGGATCCAACCTGTCCCAGATCATGGGTTGTGTCCCTTCTACTTGGGAATCCTCAACGTCAATGCTCTGGCTTCAGCCTCCCATCCACTCACCAGCTTTGGAGTTTTAGACCTTCTGTCCTTCCACTTTGGAGCTCTGAAAAATAATTAAATTTTTATAAGACAACATGAATAAAATGAAAGTGATCAAAGTTGGGTATTTATAGAAGTAGAAAAGCCAATTTTGAAATTTCTATGAATGAACAAAAGTCTGAGAATATCTCAGACAAAAATAAGAGCAAGATGAATTTTACTGATTAGACACTAAATTTGAAATAGTTCAGACACTAGAGTATAGCTCAGCTATTAAATGGCTAAGGAAACAGACAAATGGTGCTGGAACAGATCCACACACACAAAAAAAAATTAGATGCATGAATGAATTTGTACTGTAAATTATTAGGAAGTATAGACTATATAAAATTATGCTGATACCCTATCTATAGACCCATGTGAAATAAAGTTTAAAGGGATTTCCTGTAGCACATTATATAGAAAAATAAATTTCAAGAAAATTAAAAAAATAAATATAAAATGCAGAAACAAAAGTCTCTAGAAGAAAACAAAATAACAAATACTTTTGACTTTGGATTAGGAAAATATTTCTTATATAACACTCAAAACCCATTAACTAAAACTTACTTCAAAGGGTTGCTTTCTGACTTCACACATGTGCCATGCACATTCAATGCCCCCTTCACTCATATATCTACATCAGTAATCAATAAGATCTTTGAAATGGTGAGATGACATTACCTTCATCCTTGGATAAGATTGTTTCAAACCTTAACCAATGAATAATTAAAGAATCCTTTATCTAACACAAGAAAATAGGCTGAGACACTAAAGGTAAAAAGGAATGTGAAAGTGAGGTATCATTTTTCATTCTTCACTTTGTAAGAAAATATTTAAAATATGATTTCTTCACTAAAAGTTGTCTAAGACATAGAGCCCTTTTATTGTCAGGGCAGGTAGTCTCTGTGAGTGCTGGAGGCTTAAAGGAGCTGGGAAGCCCAAATTTTTAAGGATGTCCACTCAGACATTCCTGTTGCTTGCATTAAGGTCTCAAACGTATGGGACTTGTCTTAACATTTAACCATTTTCGATGGTTTGTGTCTCTACATATTGAATTGGTCTTTAGGGTTTTTTTTCTCTGCTCTTCTGTGATAGGAGACAATGACCTCTTTGTAGGCTATCATGTAGCCTTCAAATTGTTCAAAGGAATGTTGATAACCCTTAATTTGTCCTGTTTGTCTATAGAACACCAGTACAAGTTAGTGTTAATTACTTGCATCAATAGTTTTTGTATGCACTGGTCTCTTTGCTTTTCAAATGCCGGAGCACAAACTAGGGATAGTTCCCTTCTGTATAATACTTTCTCAACTACTGCTGGAAGTTCAAACAACTAGGCTAGTATCTTGTGTTATAGACTCTGTTCTTTGCCTGCCATGCAACTAGCAGTTCAGACCCAGAGCAATCTTTACTCAAAACGTCATTTAACACCTTGTTTTTTTTTTTTTTTTTAACTTTACCTGCTGCCAAGAGTTGGGTCCTTTGTCAGCAGATTGGCTTCAGGTTATAAGACAATTATTTAGAGAGTCACATCTGTGAATGATGTAAGAAAAATGAGTAGACAGGGCAGAAAATGGCACTGTGTTATTATATGATAGTCTGAACCAATCCAGCAAAGACTAACCCCAAGAGAAATCAGCTTTGGCACACGTGGTCTAGCTGTAACAATGGTACTCTGCTCTGGTATTCTATGTAGACTGCCCAGGAAGAGTGGTGATTCAAGTCAAAGCATGAAGTACATTTTGAAGGTATCACCAGCTAGAGGCTGTCAATTATACCTCTTGGAATTTAAAGACAAATTCTTTCTGAAAAGTAATTGGAGTGCTAAACCTTGTTGGCTGCAATTAACAGAGTTCTGAAGGCATGTGGATGCTTTAATGACCCCTTCTATACTTGCAGTGGGCTTTCTTTTTTAATTGCAAGTAGACAGTTATTTTTGACCTCTTCAAATTTAATTTTATGGTTTATCAAAATAATATTGTAAAGCTTAAATTAACAATATCTGGAGTAGCCTACAACTACAAAAATCCAAATGTTCATCAAAGTTGTATATGTAGCTTATATCATGTTCTTATAATTTATATTATGTTGCACCAATGATGTGTGTGCCGTGTAGCTACTGTTACCTTCAAGATCAGTGAATTTTATGTAACAATATAATATCGAGGAGGAAAGCCACTTGTAAAGGAGTACATGGGGTGACCTCATTCATATGAGAAATTTTAAGTACAGGAGACCAACTAAAGCATGTTTAATTGTGGAAGACTCTATTGACAGAGTAAGTGAGAAGGAAGTAAAATTGAGAAAGGAAATGGAGATCTTCAACTATACTGGCACTTAATTTTCATATCACCAAAGTTTAAAATGTATGTGCAATAAATAAAATTTTTTATAATTTTGGCTATCGTTAGAGGAAAAAAAAATACCTGAAAGGGGAATTTATTATAAATGTTTAATCTATGTCAGTGGTAGGAGATGTTGAGAAGCTCTGCTGATTCTGGTCTTCATTTTCTAGTGGACTTGCAGTTTTTATAGATTCCATGGCTGTTGGACAAATGGACATAGAGGATTCCAAATGGTCCTCAAATAAAACAGACACAAAGTTCCTGAGGGGGGGGGGAACCTCTGGAAGCTCTGTCTGTCTGTGGCTGACCTTTAAGTTCAGGTGACTGGTTGGCGGAGGTTGCGGGCACTGACCTTCACTGTCATACCCACATGCACTTGGCTTAGAGCCTGAGGAATCTATGTAAGAGATCTAATGAGAACTCCAGGGATTGGAAACCCAGCCACTATAAAAAGATGACATCTTGCTGCCATCTCCAGCACAGATTGCTTTTTTGTGTATCTCTTCGGGATCCTGGTTCATTTATAAAACAGTCTTGTTGTCCTGCCACTGAGTTATATTTCTTATCTATTTTGCATATTGATTGTTTGTTAGCTGTCTGCCTTGAATTTATTTTCTCACAGTCTGTAGCTGGTGTCTGTACCCTGTTCATAGATTTTATTTGTTGTCCTGAAACGTCAGTCTCATGTAATCACATTTGTCTCAATGGAAGGTCATTTATAGGCACTCTAATTCCAGATGGCCAAGAGCCATGTTTAAAAGCTCTCACCAGTTATGTGAGAGATATAAATGGAAATATTAATGTGGTGTCACATCACACTGTACATAAGGAAATGAAAGTTGATTTTTGGTGAGGTTGTAGAACAGAAGGAACCCTGTATGCCAAGTTAAAGCTAGCACACCAATGATAGAAAACTACAGGGAAGTCCTTCAAACAGCTAAGACAAAATTACCACATTATCAGAAATTCTATTCCTGAGTATGAGTCAGAAAGAAATGAAATCAGCATTCTAAGAGACATCTGAAATTTCTCAGTCACTTCAGTTTTGGCTATAACCAAGAAACAAAATCAAGCTAAGTGACCATCAGTAGGTGAAAAAAGATAAAGAAAATGTATTGAATATACACACCGGACCACAGCCTAGCTTCAAAGCAGAAAGAAACGCTGGGATTTGCTTCAACATAGATAAATGGGATGACAGACAAAGAGATGGATGGAATAAGACAGGCACAGAAGACAAGAATCATGTGACCTTACCTTTTTTGTGGAATGTAAAACAAAGCTATGAGGCCAGTGAAGACAACTGTTTGCTAAAGTATAGGTGGTGGGGTGAATGAGGAAATGTTTGTTCAAAAGACATAAAGTTTTCAGGGCTGACCATTGGGTATTGAATAACTAATTGCTGTGGTCTTCTCTGGGCTCAAGTAGGTTATACCTATGCATTTAGGAATATATATGTATGTACATGCATACATATATGCATACATGTATATAACAAAAAATCATAAAAGAGAACAAGGATAGGTATATGGAAGAATTTTGAGGGAGGAAGTGAATGTGGGAATGATGTAATTATATTTATAATCTCAAAAACTAGAAGACGTGATTATTTTAAAATACAGACATTTCAGTTAGATGGGAATAGTCCACGATTACAGTGTGTTGATTACACACTACTGTTGGCAAGATTATGCTTTGTATCTATGTTGCTGCTTCTTTTGTCCCTCCATAAGCAGAATTACATATGCTTAAGTTAAAATAAAGACAAAGAATTGCTGCTCCTTAATTTCTGTTTTTAGAACCCACACCTATTCTGTTGTGAACAGCTTTCTCCTGGAATTACAAGAAAAAGTGCCATGGAAATGTGCCCAGGTTAGCTAACTGGAGACAGAGGACAAAGGCGGTACAGAGGCATAGTTATTATTTACATTATTCTTTGTGCTTTTGTGGATTTAAGCATCTCGAAACAGAAAAGCATTTGTTGGGAAACTGAACTTAAAAGGCCTTCAATTCTTCTTTCCTTATATTCATGTACTGAACAAAAAAGTATATATATTTTTATGTCTTTGTAGATTTAAAGCTTATTAAAAATGGTGTGATAGGATCAAAAAGATAACTCGGTGCATAAATGTAATTGCTGTTAAAGCTGATGGACTTGAGTTAGATCCCTGGAACCCACATAGCAGGCGTGAACTAACTCCTGAAAGTTGCCCTCTGACCTCTGTATGTGCGTTGTGACATGTCAAACACACACACACACACACACAGACACACACACACACACACACACACACAATGTAATTTAAAAAATTGAAAAGATGACTTTTTAAAAAATCTCATATCACCATCATCTTATACATGGCAGAGCCTACGTACTTATTTGTCAATGATGAGAGATAACCAGTGTCTATTACTTGTCCAAGCTCTTCTCCCAAGATCCTGGCTGCTGGGTGGACCTTGAGTGTTTCTGCAAAGGGCCATTATGTTAGATGCAGGGGGTCCTCAGCTTGATACTGTTGAGATGTGGTAGAGACTTCAGTAGGTAGAGACAAAAGGCAGTTGTTTGGATCATGGTATATACACTCAAAAGGAATTATGAGTTCCATCCCTAACTCTTTCTTTTGATTTCTGGATGGAAAGCAAGCAACAGTATTTATCTGCCACATGCTACTGCCAAGGTGTGCTGCCTCACACAGCACATCAGTATCATCAAGGCATAAACTGAAATCTCGAAAACAATGGGTCCAAGCATATTTTCTTTTAATAAGTTGATTATCTCAACTATCAGTCTTTCGTAGTGATGGAAGGGAAATGATGCAGATGTATTTTGAAAGAATCAGACTAACGGTAACCATGCTGTAGTTCTTCTGTCTGCCCAGGGCTAAGCTAGGAGCTCATTGTCATATAACTTTCTTACATCTGCCTATTTTATATTTATAAAATTTCCACTTAGCCATGATCCAAAGCCACTGTCAATTTGGTTGTTTCTTTCTATCAGTGTTCACGAGCACTGTCTTGCCATCAAGTATAAGTCTGTGTTATTCTGGGTTATAGCTAATGCACTGTACTGCAAAATCTGGAACTCAGTCCTCTTATCTACATAGATTTTATGCTCATTAAGTGAGTTATATTCCTTCTTTGCCATCATTCATAGCTTCCAGTAACTACTGTTTTACATTCTATTAGGTAATTTTTTTACATTCTACAAGTGTGAACATAAAGTGTTTATCTTTCTGTGAATGTTTTTTTAACTTAGTATAATGTGTTCTGGCTTAGTGTTAGTCACAAATAAACTTTCCTTTTAATGGTTGAATAGTATTTCCCTCTGTGGGCATGTGAATTTAAATACATGCTCATACATATTCAGTTTTTATGATGTGAATAGATTCTTTAGGCAAGGCAGGAAATGCAGACAGTTAGAGGCAAAGAAGTGGCTACGTGACTTGTTAAGCCTATTCTAAATTGTTTGGTCACTTACAACCTATGCCGGTATCCTTCTATATCTCATCAGTATCCAAAGCATAGTTCTGGGGTTTAGGAAGTACCGGAGAACTGCCTGAGTCTCCAGTGCTGTGCTTCTCTACAGAGATATGCAGTTTGTAGTATATTTTTGTAGGTGGTAAGTAAGAGCATCTCTGAATATATTGGGGTTTTTTACTCAGAGCTGGACATGCATTGATTTTTTATTGGCTTGCAGGTTTTTCATTGTATTATTAATCCAGAGGCCAGGAGATCTCCTTATCTTGTTGATCTCCTTATGAACCAAGGACTTCAGATGAGTTTTTATCAGCTGACATTTTAGGTTTTTCAAATGGCTCCTTGTTGTCCTTGCCTCTACTAAAATGAGTCTTTCTTTCTTTCTTTCTTTCTTTCTTTCTTTCTTTCTTTCTTTCTTTCTTTCTTTCTTTCTTTCTTTCAACTCCCAATGTGGGAAACCTACTAACTGTTCTCCTTTGTGTACAGTAAGATGCAAAGAAAGATCCACTTATGAGTGTTGTGAGGAAGAAATCTGCTCAAATAATATTTACTTCACAAACAGAAAATGATATTAGCCTAAGGGATTTTAGAGATCTGTAAACATTTCCCTCAGTAACACAGGTAGAGAATGCTACAGTTACCATAACAGAAGCTTGTTTTCACTTTCATGCACTTCCTTTTTTTTGGCACTTCAAGGGCCTGATTGCATGCCTGGTCACTGTAGGGATAGAGGACAGGCATGCCTGATTTCTTATCTTTCAGATTTAAGAGGCATAATTGAAATGTAGGAAAAATATGCCAAAGGAGCTGTAATTAGTGTGACCAGTTTTCCCCCCACCGCACACTATTCCTTTTCCCCTAAGAGATGAAGGAAACTTCATGCCTGGAAGGAAAGAAACGTTTAGAAACAAATGTCCGATGGTGTGGGAATTCTCTGTCTTGCCCCTTCACACTTGATGATCAACAGGAGTATTTGGAGTGTAAGAGAGACATAAGAAAAAGATATACTCAAGGGGATGTTCTCTAAGCCACAATGGTCCACAGAGAATTGAGGGGATTGTGTGGCGCATTTTGGAATCATAGGCCCGAGTTCCCATCAACTCCTCATAGTGTAGTGACTTCTTCACAACTATATGTTCATGCTTCATTTTTATTTCTGGGATAAGTGACTCTGACAGAAATCAACTTAGAAGAGGAAAAGTTTAGCTTAATTTTAGCTTCAAGTAATAATCTGTCATTGTGAGGAAGTCTAGGCAAGAACTTCAAACAGCAAGTCAGATCACACCCACAGTCAATTTAGAGAGACACAGATGCAGGGAGGTTTTGAACATTTTGTTTGTTTGCCTATGCTCAGCTTGAGTTGACCACTCTTAAACAGTTCAGGAGCACCTGCTTAGGGAATGGTGCTACCCACAGTAGGCGTGCCTTTTCACAACAATTACCTTAAGAAATAAAATTCCACAGGTCCAGATTGGATTTATATAATCCACTATAGCCAATCCTTATTAAGAATCTCTTCCCAAGTGATACTGGTTTGTGCCAAGTTGACAATTAAAGTTAATCGTCACACTGAGCTTAGAGGAGCTTTCAATCATAAGAGGTTGATTGGGTGAAAAAAGCAGCTTGATACAACCCCAGGATTGTAATGATGGCATTTTTATACTCCAGTAGACTTGCAGATTGATATAAAACATGCGTACTCTGGATTGGAGAGATAGCTCAGTGGTTAAGAACACTGGCTATTTTTCCAGAGAACCCAGGGCTCAATTCCCAGCATCATGGCAGCTCACAATGCTCTGTAATTCTAGTTACATGGGCTCTGATACCTTCACATAGACATATGTTCAGGCAAAACACAGATGGACATAAAGTAAAAATAAACAAATCATTTTAAAACATTCAAGTGTCAAGATTTTAAGTGTCACACTGAGAAAAGAACTGAACAACAAACCAAGACAAAGGTGGTAAACAAATTAATTCTCTGGTTGGAAGAATTTGACATCTGCCAAACAAAGTTTACTCTCAGCTTACCTGGGAATTAAGAGTGTTAGTTAATTTTCATTAAATAAGGAAAGAGCATACTTTTTTTTTTAACTTTATAGCATAAGGAACTTGTTTCTGGGTGCCAAGTATCTACAGAAGGTAGGCTTCTCTCTGCTCATAGAAACTAGAGGAAGGATTAATGGCATTCAATGTTTGCATTTCAAGTGGATGGCTCATGAGGCCATGAGAAATGCAGTCCTGTGTTGTGAAGCCTGTAATCACCTAAAAACAAAATTACAAGTACAATTGCGAATTCATTGAGAAAAATATTTTAAGAAAAGGTAAAGAGAGTTAATTTTTTTATTTTTACATTTTTTATTTGTCCTTATTTGTCAGAAATATTCTAACAGCATTTAAACCTACTCAGGATTTAAGCCTTTTGACCATCAGTTTTGACCTGTTCTGTATCTGACCTGATTAGTTCATCCCTCCTTAGGCAACCTTGTAGTCCCCCTATCTCCAGAAAATCATATTGATGTTGACTTCAGTGTTGGTACCCAACTGGCATACCACACGACAGCTTAGAACTCCTGGACTCCAGCCCTGCCTCAGATACTACAGTAGTCAGCACTCCCGGAAATTGCACTGCGCATGGCAGATTTCAGGCTGTTGAACACCAGCCTTTGGTGGTGGAGGAGAGGAAAAGGAGAAGAAACATCAATGTTACTTCAGTTTTATTTCTTAGGCTCACTGGCTTTGGCTCAGTTTGCCTGGAAGCTGGGCACAAAGAACTGGGAGATAAATATAAGGTCCAGCTCAAAGGTGCGTCAGGTGGCCTCTCTTCTAGTCTGCATGCACATTACTTGCCTCATGACTCTGACCCAGGTAGACCTAGGTGCCCAGCGTTGTTCTCCTTTGCTAAGGCAAGTGCAGCTTCATGGAGAATGAAGAGGTGTGTATACTGTGCGGAAGAGAAAAGCATCACGGATTTGAGGGAATTAGTTTATAAACTATCCAAGGTGATCCCTTAGAGACTACAGCTTTCATAGAGGTAATCTAATTGGTATATTTTTCTAGATATCACACCAAGGTAACAGAAATAGACAGGGTCTTCTTATCCCTTACAATAGAGCGTGGAGGGGTGGCTGAAGATTTTGTATGTTGGCTTTGTGTATCTGAAGCTCATATTATATTTGTTGTTAGCCTCTCTATTCCCTAAGCTCTCCTCTTTCACGTATCATGGTCAATTGGCTGTGACAGAGTGAAGGAATTGTATAGAGCTATCATCAATTCATGGAATGCATCTTGAAATGATCAGGGTTAAATTGTTATTTCAGAACCTATGGTGAAAAGTGAGATCTGACTTTCAGGTTTAGAGATGATGAAAGCTCTCACTATTGGCACTTTAATTTGTTCATTTCTGGTGACCACTTACTCCTCCATTTAACAGCTTTGCTGTAGACATCTTGAGAGGCAGAGGCTCTCAAGACAGCAAGGGTGAGATGACTAAGCAAAGAAGAACCTGGCTCTCGATGAGCTTGTGAGCTTTTCCAGGGATAAAGGACCTGCAATGATTTATTTTTTTATGTGTGTGTCTCTGTTTGTGTCTCTGTATTTGTCTCCCCATAGGTGTGTCTGTCTGTGTATGTGTATGTGTGTATGTGTGTTTGAATGTACCACATGTGTGCAGGTAACAGTGAAGGGCAGAGAAGGGCACCAGATCCCTTGAAGCAGGAGTCACGAATAGTTGTGAACCACTTAAAATGGGTGCTGAGAACCAAATTTGGATCCTCTGTAAGAACACAGGGAATTCTTAAAGGCCAAGCCAAAATAAAACCTACTCATGATGAAGTGATCAAGTCAATCAGTGTTCTAGCATGGAGGGAGGATTTCCGCAAGAGCCCTGCCCCTCTCTGAGATACTGAGAGCCCCTGGCCTTTGGGAGTGTAAAAGCCAGGTGAAGACTCTGGTGAGTCAGTCATGATCCACTGGCTGCTTCCTCTCCCCCTCTCCCACACTATGAGTACATAGGCAGCATAAATTAGACTAGCTGGGTTGTTTTTTAAAAGGGGGACTTGAATTTGAGGGAGAATGGGCTTAGAAGGTCTTTTAGGGAGATTTGATGATCTGGGAGGTGAATATGTTCAAAATACATTGAAATTATCAGTGAATCAATGAAAGAGTTAATTTTCTAAAAGACCTGCAACCAGATATAATGCCACAAGAAGATAAATATAAACTTACTGTAGAAGGCAGTGGTGAACACTGCTTACAAAAAAAACACACACAAACACACACAAAACAAAAGACAAAAACAAAAAACAAAAAACAAACAAACAAACAAACAAAAAACAACAAAAAACTCCCAAGGCTTCTGGCTTTCCTCTTTTCCCTGAATGGGGTACTATTAACTCTATTTTGTCCTGTGCATTCAGAGTTTTGGGTTGGGGGAGGGGTAGACAAAGGTTAATATCTTTGAAATTCAGGAAATTCAGAATTTCTTCTTTTTGCTCTCCTCATTAGTCATGTAGCTTGAACAAGTAAGTCATCCAGGGAGTCCTTTTGAGGGGGAACGTGCTAGTTATTTGCATAAACAGATAATCCCTCCAGCCATATATAAATTGCCAAGCTCGGATTTTATCATCACTGTTTCGTCTTGAGCAGTGTTGTAATTATATCTAATTAAGTAGATTTATGGTTTGGAACACCAATAGTCATGAATAAATACATGTCCCCTGAAGCTATTTGCTCAATTTACTCTTTATGTCTTTTAACTTGTCTCAGTGATACATATTCTGCTTAATCCTTCATTTATTTATTTAGCTAAAGTGAGAAGGAATCCTGCATGTGAAGGCTGGTAGACCTGCTCCTTGGTGTCCTTTTTAAACTACTTGTTTTGAATAAAGCACTTATCTAAGATGATTAGATGACCTATTGAACAAGAAAATGGCTACAGATTCTTCCATGCTACAGGAGGCTTTTTTTTTTTCCTTTCCAAAATTGTAGTAGGAAAAATAGGCATAAGAAGTTAGACTAATGATGGTGTAATGATGGTTGTGGTGCTATCAGAGAGGTTGGAGGGGGGAAAAAGAAGCGGATTTGTATGCATTATTTGTATAAATGAAATTCTCAATGAAAACAGGAAAACTGGTTAAATTAGGATTAGATTTATATTTAGGAAGGTATTAATGACAGAAACAATGGCAATGAATATGGAGGAAAGTGCAAACCTATAATGATCAATCAGGAAGCTGAGAGGACATGATAGCAAATTTACAGTCAGCCTTGAGAGGTAGAGAAACCTTGTCTCCCAAAGCCAAAGTCAGGGGCTGGAGAGATGGTCCAGCTGTTAAGAAGGAATGTCTGTTGCTCTTGCCCAGGCCAAGGACTGAGTTGGCCTGCCAATGCTCATGATGGGAGGAGGCTCGGCTGATATTAATATAAAGACTGCGTTGGAGTGATCAACTGGCAGGTAAAGCACCAACCAAGAAAGTGTGAATGCCCGAGTTCAGCACCCCAGGACTTCTGAAAGGCTGGGTGTGGCCAGGACAGGTCTGCAATCCTGAACCTTTTATGGTGAGAAGGCGAGGGAGGGGAGCAAAGAGCTGAGAGTCCCTGGAAGCTTCTTAGCCAGACAGCCTGGAGAACTGGAGATCCTGTCTTGGACACAGCGAGAGACAAAGACTGAGGCCACGTATGTCCTCAGACCTCCACACGCTCCTACACACTGACATGCACAGACAGACATACATAGACACACACACAAACACATGCACACACAGGGCGGGGAATTTATTCAAAGAAGACTGATGATGTTTTGAGAAGTTCTTGGTTCCTGGCTAGGTTGAGAGGAAGGTATACAGAACACCCACCCACCCCCTGACTCAGCTCTGTCACCATCCCCATCACAACCACATCGTTATTCCTGTCAACCGAAGAGGTAAGTCAGGGTATGGGAAGGACAAACCACAAGGAAGATAACCAACCAGAAGGATGAATTCCAGCTGCTTAGAACTTATACCTGCTTATGAAATAGCAGCCAGGAACAGATAAAAGATACCAGCTATAAAACTGTCAGGCTGGTTTGTACAGTTGCCTTGGTGACAGGCTGGCGAAGCACAGTGACTGTGCTCAGGCAGTGGTTACATGTTCTAACCAAGAATGCAGTGAGAAGGAAAGGAGCTTTCCTGGGGTCATGGTTGTTATGGTGTCACAGAGACGTTGACAGTCTGTTGTGCCCGGTCAGAATGAGCAAGGGGACTGTGGTTGTGATCTCATTTAATTAACAATTGTTTGTGTGTGTGTGTGTGTGTGTGTGTGTGTGTGTGTGTGTAGGTGCACATGTGTGCCCCTGTGGGTGTGAACCCATGCATGTACCACTGTGTAAGTGCGAAAGTCAGAGAACAACTTGCTGGAGCCAATGTTCTCCTATCCCGTGAGCTAGGGATGTTATTCAGGTCATTGCCTGATGGTAAGTGGCTCTAAGATATTTCTCAGCATCTGCTTCTATACCCTGCTGGGTAGAGCCTTTCAGAGGCCCTACTTGTGTGGCTCTTGTCCTGTTCCCTGTTTTCTCCTCCTTCTTACGTCCATTCCATTTGCCTTTCTGAATGAGGATTGAGCATCTTCCCCAGGGACCTCCTTTTTGATTAGCTTCTTTAGGTGTTCAGATTTTAGTACGTTTATCCTGTATTATGTGTCTAATATCCACTAATAAATGAGTATATACAATGTGTGTCTTTCTGCTTCTGGGATACCTCACTCAGATGATCCTCTGGGGAGCAGCCTTACCAGGCTACAGAGGAAGACAATGCAGCCAATCTTGATGAGACCTGATAGGCTAGGGCAAGATGGAAGGGGAGGAACACCTCCCCTATCAGTGGACTGGGGGAAGGGTACAGGAGGAAAAGAGGGAGAGAGGGAGAGCAGGATTGGGAGGGAATGAGGCACGGGGCTACAGCTGGGATGATAAATAAAAAAATAAAAAGATATCTCTCGTTATAATCAATGAACTCATATTAGCATGTCACTATCATGCAGAGTCCATCATTTATTGGTGTCACTCTCAGCATTGTATACTTTGGGTTTTGAAGAACTCAGTCATGATATGTAGCCATTATTATTGTATCAACAATTTCTGCTTTTGCTGCTCTCATTTCTCATGATTTGCCTTTTTTACCATGACCACCCCATTCTGCTAGCTCTCCCCAGGAAACCCTGGTTTTTCACTATTTTTATAGTCTTATTTTCCAGAATTTTCTACAGTTAAAAAAATATGCAAACCTTTCAAATTGACTTCTGTCCCTTAGAAACATGCATTTAAGTTTCTTTTATGTCTTTTATGTCTGTTGCTCTTCCCGGTTTTAGCAACATATAGCATTCCACTTCCTGAATGTAAGCTTGCTATGTTTCTACTTGGTTTTTTGGAGGATCTTGGTTTCTCTCAGAATTCCGCAAATATGAATAAAGCCCCCACCCAAATTCATGTGCAAGATTTTGTGTGGACATAAGTTCTCAGATTCTTTGGCTAGACCTCAAGAAACATAGCTACTGGGTTGCAAATTAAGTCTATTTCTTTTTTATAATGGATTTCTAAGCTATCTTCCAAAGGGGCACTTTCAATCACTCTAAGTCCCCACGAGCAATGAAGAAATGATTACATATCCACATCACTTCACGCTACATCCTTGCACACATTTCTTGCTGTCGATGCTGTGGGTTTGACCATTCCAACAAGCATTTAAAAAACCGCACACAGCTTTAAGGCACATTCCTGGACTGTTTTTTGAATGGAGCCTCCTTTCTTATGCCTGTTTGCCGTTTGTGCATCTTCTTTGGTAAGGAGACTGATAAAGTCTTTGACCCAATATTTCAATCTGGTTGTTTGTCATATCATTGTTTTAATTGAGTATGTGTGAACGTGTGTGAATATGTATTTATGTATTTGCTCATGTACATGGAGTCCAGATTCTGACCTTGGGTATCATAGCTCAGGACAACATCCACCTTACTTTTTTGAGACAGACTCATTGGTTTGGGTCTTGAAGATTTGGTTAGTCAGCTGAACAGTGAGCCCAATGATCCTCCTGTCTCTCCTACTTGTTTCTGGGATTAAAAAAATGTCCCACCATTCTTGACTTTTCACATGAGCTCTGAAGATTGACCTTGGGTTCTCATATTTGTGTGGTAAGCACTTTAGTTATTAGGCCATCTCCCCTTTCCCACAGTCCACAGTCCCTTTAAAAATGCTTGCTAGTAGTAGGATAAGCATTCAAATTAAGGATAGTACATAGGTCATTTTATGAGGCTATAAAATCATAAGCAATTTTTGAGTGCATATGTGCCAGATTGTATAAGACCAACCAAAGAGATGTGGTGTTGATCCCAGATTATATAGCTTGCCTGGGTCCTGATATACACCTGTCACTTCTGAACTGTATTTGCTCTCTGTTGTTTGGTGTTGTCTGGTGTGATGGAATGCATTAGGACCTCCTTCCCGGGAATCTTGTGGAGCTGAAGTGAGCTTGGTATAATTAAAGAACTCGGAGCAGCTCCTGACTCAAAGAAACTGCTATATAACAGTCATTATTATTCATCTTTTCTGCTAATATTGTTGAAATCAGAAATCACCCTGCAGTCTGAGATGTCCGATGAGAACCATGCTCACACAGCACCAATGTGACATCTGAGTGGGAAAAGACTGAGAGGAGACTAGTGATTGAAGCATATTGGCCATTATGATTGAATCAAAGAGAAGTCCATCTCACAAAACTCAGGAATACCAGAGCCTCAGATGTTTCTTTGTTGAAGAAATAATAAAACTGATCACTTACGGAGTTCTGATTCCAGAGGGGACAGAATGGCCTGTGTCCATTAAGCAACTTCTCATTTTTTTGTTTAGATTTATCAGTGATAACTCACATATCCCTGAAGTTGCCCACAGTTGGTTTTGTTTCTATTTGTCCCCAGGGTACCCTAGGTTTCAGGGGAGATTAGTGAACATTATTCATCAGGCCAGGCTGATGACTCCGGCTTTTCATTATTTTCCCCTTTCACTGTGCAATTATTTTTTCCTGCTAAGATCTTCTAGCGTTTTGTTTGTTTGGCTGGTTGGTTTTGTTTATTTATTTATTTTTTTCTCAGAAGATGTGCTAGGAAATTGCATTTTTTTTCTGTTTCTTTTTTATCTTAACAGTCTTTCAGCTCTCTCTTTGTCTCTCTCATTGTCTGTCTGTCTCATGATATTTATGGTGCCTTTTTAGAATCAAGGCTGTTTTTAAAAACTCCACTATGTTAGCGGACATCCTTGAAGGCTCATCCTAGTCTACTGAAACACTGGGCTTCTGGAAGTTATCTCAGTCCCTGTTGACACGGGAAACCCACCTGTTGCTTATTTTTGCACTGAAGAACTATGGTAGAGGCGACTTTTGTCATCTTCCCCTAGGAGTGTCTGCACAGGTTTCTCTTTCACCACAATTCACCACATCCTGGAGTGCTATGATCCTGTTCCCTGGGACTCTGGGCGTATTTGCACTGGCAGAAACACATACTTTTTTTTTTTCTTTTAACTTTGAAAACTTTATCTTTTAGACCTAAATTATCCATAGCTTCTTTACTGATCTTCATGTCTGGAAACAACTAGTGTCCTACCAGCTGAAGACTATCTAATGGCATGTACTGTGTTGTTTTTTTTTTTTTTTTCCTCTTATTGATGTTTATGTTTTCAGGATTGATTTGCTATATATACTGAACTAACTAATAACTTTCTCATGGATGTTATAGAGAAAGCTTCTCTTAGTACCAAGAGGAAAAGAAAGTCAGTGAAACACGTGGGTTTTGCCATTTTAATGATCTGCTATCTATCTATCTATCTATCTATCTATCTATCTATCTATCTATCTATCTATCTATCTACCTACCTACTCTCCACCCATCATCTAGCCATTTATTGTGTGAGCATGCACATGAGTACCAGTGCTCACAGAAGCCAGAAGAGGGCATCAGATCCTCTGGAGCTGGATTTACAAGGGCTTATGAGTTGATGTGGGTCCTAGAAACTGAATCTGGGTCCTCTAAAAAAACAGCAAATATTGTTAACTGCTGAACTATGTCTCTAGGTCAAGGTTTTCAAGATTCTAAGGAAGAGAAGCATTTTCTTTTTAAAGTCAACTTGTCCATGAAGGCTCACATAGTAACTCAACAGTGGGGTGGACAAATATAAGCCAGAGAAGGCTGCATAGGAAAGCCAGCGAAACTACAAGGAACTTTACTCCTAAGAGTACAGAAGTATTAAAAAAAGTATGTTTCTTTACATGACTCAAATAAGGCTTATGATTTTTAAATGATTTAGCTTTCTGTTGAAGAATTTCTTAGTTTAAAATGAAGACAATATGTGCTTGTACTTCATTGGTGTCATAACAGTGTTCATAGTCCTTGCTGATGTATTGACTATTTCTTTAGGTCCTGGCTTAATAGGGAAGAGGCAAAGAAAATGATTTCAGAGCAGAAATAGGTCTGAAGCACATCATCTGGGAGAAAGATGTTGCTTCAGGGAAATGTGTTTTCTTCATTTAGAATGAGATTTAAAGCTAGGAATACAGTGGGTTGTTATGCCTCAATCTTGCCAGGTAGGAGTAACTCTACAGAAAATTGCTTCCTTTGAATGAAGATGTTCAAATAAAATTTTTGTCATTTAATAAGTCACACTTAGGACAAAATTTAAACAAATACAAGCAACCTATATTGAATACATATCACTGTTGGCTTTTCTAGAATTTTAGAATTAAGTTGTTGAAATTTATCTATTTATTTATTCATGATTTTTAATTTTAATATTACAAGGTTATTTTAAAAAACTGATGTTATAGGTAATCAATCATCAGTGTTATTTTCAAGCTATAAAAATACAGTGCACGTGCAGGGAAGGTACACCAGTGAGGAAGAGCGCTTGCTGTGGATGTAGGAAGACCTGGATTCCAATCCCCAGAAAACACTGTCAGGGCTACATTTGCCTGCATTCTAGAATCAGGGGATGTGACAGAGACACACGTCTCCACTGCTCCCCGGCCAGCCAGCACCCTGTTTTAAGGCAACGAGTTGAATATCAACAAGGGAAGACAGTGACACCCTTGATCTGACTTCTACATTGTGCATATCCACATATACAACACACACCACCACCCCATGAAAATAAATGGGCAAATAAAGACAGTATTTTTACCATTTCATATCTGATGGATAGTCTCAGGATCTTGCTCAGGTTCTGCTTCCTTTGTTTAGCTTCCTGGACAGTCATATGCTTGTGAAAAAATCCTTATGGTTATGACCATATATTTTATGGAGTTGTGCTATTCTTGTCTTTTTATCCAAAACTGTAAGCAGAGCATAGGGAAAACATGGACATTTCCACTTAAGGCAGAGGTTGAAATTGGATGAACCATACAGTGTTAAAATTGAGAAATTTCTCACAAAATCCTAAACCTCTGGCTTCTTTGGAGGACATTTACAATCTTGTGAGTTGGGTTCACATTTCTTCATGAAAGCCATAAATCAGGACAGAAGTGGTATGTTTAGAGGAATCTCAAGGTCTTTGCCCTTTGCCATTGCTTCTGCATGTACTCATTTCCCAGAGAATTAGGGAGACATTTGGTTTTGGATCTCTGGTTTCCACCGAATAGTCAACATATATTTGAAATGTTTAGTCTGTCCTAGCTCAAGGTTTGTAACTAAGGAAATGCTTCAGGCAACAGCACCAGTGGGGAGCAAGAGAAATGGGGGACTAGCTTAGCATCTTGGGACTCTAGTTAGCTTGGTCACGGAACAAATCCATTTCTTCAAAATGCACTTGAGTTCAGGTAGGTACCTGCATCAGGCTTATTTATACCCGCTTTAAACAATAAATTCCAGTCATTCCTCTTAGCAATCTTATGGTAACATGTTTTCTCTATTCAAACATGTCCTAGAACATATTTTGATACCAAGGTGATGGGGCTGTCAGGTCTTGAGTGATTTAAGGTGTATGGATATCGAGGAACATTCTCTTCTGAATGAAATTTCAAGGAAGATCCCCTAGTGTCCATTTTGTGGCTCTGCATGACTGGGAGTGGATATGAGTCAAAGCAGATGCATCATGGGAAACTGGTAGTAGAGAAAAGCTTATCTAACCCCAGTTTCTATCAATCGAAACAGAAGCATGAAAGCCATGTACCTAGTAACAAGCTCCCACTCCTCTTGGACCTCACAAAAAGAACCCTCAAGCTCAAAGGGCTGTTGATTGTTGATTATTGTATAATTCAGGTGTCCAGTTGCCTCTCTTGGCAGTGTCTCTAAAACTTACACACTTTCTTTAGTCTTTTTTAAAATAATTTTTTAAATAAAATTTATTTTTTTAATTTTTTTAAATATTAGTTACAGTTTATTAACTTTGTATCCCAGCTGTATCCCTCTTCCTCATTCCCTCCCAACCCCACCCTCCCTCCCTCATCTCTGCCCTGCCCCTTTCCAAGTCCACTGATAGGGGAGGACTTGTGCACAAGTGTTTATGTGCATGTCTTTTCTTGTCTTGAAGGGGTGCTAAGAACCTGGAATGGCCCCGATGGTGATGATCAGGATCAACCAGAGGGAGATTAGACATAACTGGCCTTTCAGAATATCTCCTTAAGGGTGGCTTTAAGCATCTAGAACAGTGGTTCTCAACCGTCCTAATGTTGTAACTCCTCAGTACAGTTCCTCATGTTGTACTGACCCCAAACCATAAAATTATTTTCATTGCTGTTTTATAACTGTAATTTTGCCACTGTGACAACCTGAATATCACCTAAATATCTGAGTTTTCTGATGGTCTTCGGTGAAACCCATGAAAGGGTTGTCCAACCCCCAAAAGGGTCTCAACCTGTAGGTTGGGAAGCTGATCTAGAACAACACTGAGACATCCAAATAGTCACGTGACACTTAGCTACACTAAGCTATGCAACTATTATGCGTACAACACTGTTTACTGCATCAGCTCCAACTCCACAGTGTCCCTGAGGAAGTCTGCATTCCATTTTACAAAGGAGGCTCCAGCACATTCCGGGCACAGAGATAAATCAAGTAAGTGGCAGACATCTTCAGGCTGTGAGGACTCCTGCACTGGTGCTGCTGTTGCATTTATGAAGATAAATATTTACTTTATTGAAAGACTTATTTCTGTCCTTTACCTCAAGGTCAAACATCTTGCAGAGAAAGAGTATGCTGTGAATTTAAATGCCAATTCCGTGTGTGACTGCATTTATTTTTCTGAAAAGAAGTATTGGTTTTCATTAAATTCTCAAAAGGGAAGTTGGAGGGTGGGGGAGTGGGAGCGGAAGGAGGGAAGGGAAACTGCTGCAGTCAAGATGTAAAGTAAATAAATAAATTAATTAAAAAATTCTCAAAAGGGAATGGCAACCTAGAGAAAGGCTGAGGAAAATGAATACTCAGATAGACACACATGTAATGCAGAAAATTAAAATGGGAAAATTTGCAAATTTTGCCTCAGGCACGAACTATCAGTTTCCTATGTAATCCATTTGCTCAACATAGACAATTCTTCAGGGTCTTACCCTCATGGAGTAGAACATTTGATTACACTCAATTTTCAAATATCTCATTTCTTTTTGAATTAAGAAAAACAAATGCTTTCTGATTAATGATATTAAAATAGTTCCCACTGTAAGCACGCTATAAATTCCCTTTCATTTAATGCAACAAAATGATCTGGTGAGACAGCTCCTCTGACCACAACTGTACACACACACACACACACACACACACACACACACACACACACCACACACCACACACCACACACCACACACACACACACACACACACACACACACACACACACTCACACACAGTTTTTTAAAATGCAATAAAAATTTAAATATGTGAAAAGAATATCACACATGGACAACAAATATCAGTGCCCCTTACCTTGTACATATTATTTGTTTAATATTCAGTGTACTTCTTTGACTCTTTTTAACAACCCCTGCTATTTTGGAATCTTACATTCCTTTTTAGTCTTAATAAAGCTCAGCCTTATTTTAAGCTTTATTTTCCCAACATTCTCTTGTTCAGGTTAGAAAGCCTGTAACTTTTGTAGAGAAAAGCTGTAACATGTCTTTAGGCATTTTTTAAGTTGATTTAATCATGCCAAACCTGTCAGAAACAGTTAAAGAGTCACATTTGTTTATTGGGACCACATGGTGGTTGAGAGAGTGGAATCAAAACAGAATGAAATAAACTAAATACCCAGGACAGACAAGAACAGCCAACATGCCAACCCAAAATGCTTCCTGTGGTGACAGGGGATCACAAAGAAATTAAAGGAATTCACAGTGGAGTCAAAAGCAAAGCACAGATTCATATTAGAGTGGCTCCATTGAAAAGAAAGCAATCAGGTTGCTTTTGTAGATATTGGCAAAGATAAATCCTCCCCAAATTCCAAATTCTTAAGTAGTCCCTTATATGTCAAAATTCAGCCTTCATGTTGATCATTTCCTGAGATGAAATTTTTCTGACTTGCCCTGGGTTTGCAGTTATTTCTATTTTGAGATATTATAGAGTTATTAATGGATGACTCTGGGTCCCTACTACCTTACTGTCAGGGCGTAGGGCTGAGATTGTGTCTTTCTCTCGTGTTATTGCAGTAAGTGGCTCTATGCCTGTGGTTCAGAGTTAGCAGTTAGGAAAACAATATTATATCTGTTCTTTGAGACTTTTGTACAATTTGGTTTGAACACATTCACTCTTTTTAGGTTCCTCCCGGGTCTTCTCCCATTTCTCTACCCACCCAGATTTGAGTTATCATGGTTTTGCTTCTTTGTTTTACACCAATCAAGTTGAGTGTTTCCTAAGTGTTCTTGGATGTACGACCTCCTATGGGAGCATGGTCAGCCCACATGGGGCTGCCCCCTTAGAGAAAAATAGTGTTGAACGGATGCAGTAACCATGCAACAGGCAAGTTTAAAATATTTCAGATGAAGATCACAGGTGTCTACTGTTAATGCTTTTACTATATGCATACACACAACTACACATGCTCGCTTACCATGTTTGGTGCAATCATTGATCTTGAAATATTTTATAAATCAAATCTGTATCCATTTCCAATTTGATTCATTGTCTTTAAGAATAACAAAATTGCTAGATGTTTCCCACTGTCTTTTAGGATCTCCATGGTGTTTTTTTGTTCTCTGGATCTCAACTGTAGAGTCCTGTGTGTCCAAGTACATGGTTCAAACTGTTACCCCATGAGGTCTTCAAATCCTTAGAGCCTGACATCCAAGCTGTCATCTCAACCACCGCCCTAGTCTGTTTTGATCAAGAAATTTCAACAGAAAACAACCTAGGAACCTGCTACAGAGGGCCTCTGAAAGCCAGAAGGAGAAAACAGGAAACAACCTCGGACCCTGCCACAGAGGGCCTCTGAAAGCCTCTGCCCTGCAGACTGTCAAAGCAGATGCTGAGCCTGATGGCCAACTGAGGGGCAGAGTGAATGGAATTTTATGTAAGAAGTGGGAAATAGTAAGAGCTGGAGAGGACAGGAACTCCACAAGGAGAGCAACAGAACAAGAAAATTTGAACACAGGGAACTTCCCAGAGACTCATACTCCAACCAAGGACTATTTGTGGAGATAACCTAGAACCCTGACAATGCAGCCACTTCTGATGAGAACTGACAGACTAAGATCAGAAAGAAGGAGAGGAGGACCTCCCCTATCAGTGGACTTGGGGAGGGGCATGCATGAAGAAAGGGGGGGAGGGGACCGGGAGGGGAGGAGGGAGGGACTTATGGGGGGATGCAAAATGAATAAAGTGTAATTAATAAAAGTTAAAAAAATGAAAAAAAAAACAACAAAAAAGAAATTTCGCAAATTCTCATAGGAATGATTTACTACTATGTAAGATACATTTGGTTTGTTCCTTCATTATACTGATTCATATATGATGACATGTTATTTAACATTATTGCTTTTTGAAATGTACCTGCTTGTTTTTATTAAGAGATTATAAACTGCTAGAGTTCTGCCTGGCATAGTGTCATCACTTCTTAAGTAAAGGCTTAGTTAATTTAATTGTCGTTCTTTTCAAATAACTATTATTTGTAAATTGTTTCTGTGACGCCAAGATTATTCTTCCCTACATCAATGTGGGAAAAAAAAAAGTTTTCTTCATTGTCTTTCATGGAATACTAATCTTACTGGATATTAGTCTTTAGATTGTGAATACTACAAATAAGTTTAAAGAATGTCAAATATCTCTTTCAATTGAAAGTCATTTCAGAGACTCTGACATTCCAACCAACCAATTGTGAATTTTAAAAAAATTATTTATTTATTTATTTATTTATTTATTTATTTATTCATTCATTTTACATCCCAATTATAGTCCCCTCTCTCCTCTCTTCCTGGTCCCACCCTTTCTCCCCATCCCCCATCTACCCTCCTCTACTCCTTGGAAAAGGGGAGCACTCCCACACCTATCTGTCCCAGCACATAATGTCACATCAGGAATGAGCACATCCTAATCCACAGTCGCCTGGCAAGGCAGCCCACCCAGGGTGAAGTTATCAAGAAGCTGGCAACAGAGTTCTTGTCAGAGACAGCCCCTGCTCCTCTTACCAGGATACCCGCATGACACCAACCTGCACAGTTGGTACATATGTGTAGGGGACCTAGGTTCAGCCCATACATGGTCCTTGGTTGGTGCTTTAGTCTCCACAAACCACCCTGAGTCCAGGTTAGTTGGCTCTGTCAGTCTTCTTGTGGAGCTCTTCTCCTCTCCTGGCCCTTTTGTCCTTCCTCCACTTTTCCACAAGGATCCCTGCGCTCTGCCCAATGTTTAGCTGAGAGTCTTAGCATCTGTTTCTCAGCATCTATTTTGATCCATTGCTCAGTGGAGCCTCTTGGAGGAGAGCTATGTTAGGCCCGATTGTGAATTTTTTAAGATAGCTTCTATTCTATAGTATTTCCAAACTGTATCCAACAATAGGATCTTCCCTGGGAGGAGGAATTTATAGCAGTGGTTCTTGACTCTCCTAATGCTCTCACCCATGAATATGGTTCCTCATGTTGTGGTGACCCGCAACGATAAAATTATTTTCGTTGCTACTTCATAACAGTAATCTTGCTCCTGTTATGAATCATAATAAAAATATCAGTGTCTTCTGGTGGTCTCAGCTGATGCCTGTGAAAGGCTGAGGACCTTCCAGGTGTGAACCACTGCAGTATAGGCTGTGCTCTGAGAACTCATTTTTCACAAGGTGGCTTTAAATCATTGTTGTGGTAGTAATTCCTAGCTATTCAACACTGGACTGTGTCAAGCTCTTTGGTGGTAAGGTACAGAGACGAGTGAGTGTCTTGAAAACACCAAGTAGACACAGGAAGGATTTACTTAGGCTCACAGTTGGAGGTAGCAGGAGCATAAGACAGCTTGCTCGAATCTAGGCAGAATAAGAAGGAGAGAGAGAGAGAGAGAGGGAGAATGGTCATGATGTCTTCTCTTCCCCCCCCCCACCTTTATTCTCTTTTGGTGATAGCCATGGATGGTATCAGAAATATTCAATAGAGTCTTCTTTCATAAGTTACATCTCTCTAGAAATGCCCTCACTGACATGTACAGATTCATGTCTCCTAGATCACTTGAAATTCAGTCAAGGTCACAACGAAGATTAACCACCAACACTGTTTAGGATAGATTGGAAGTCGGTAAAAGGCAGATCTGTGGTTGTCACTTTAAGATGTCTCTGTGATAGAGTTCTCAGGACCAAGTACATGTGGAGAAGAGTAGAGCTGAGAAAAAAGTGAGGATAGGACACACAAGTGTCTAGAGTCAACTTTATTTAAAAATATTCTGAATTTTTAATATATCAATGGGATTTCTTTGTTTGGAGTCCATTTGACTTAGTGGTTTTGTCTTTGCAACAAAGAGTGTAACAGATACACTGTTATTTCTAAGTAGCTGTGTGCTTACTAGCTAGTCACTCATTCCTTCATTTCTTCACTAAGAATATGAAATAGTTGAATTAAATAAGTGGAATTTATATTTTTTGCCCTGGAACATACTTCTTTTTCAAGGAGATTTTCAATATTGTATCATTTATTTGAATAAAGAGTTGGGTTTCCAGAAATCTGTGACAAGACTCCATACCACGACTGCAGGTTTCTGGCTAGGTTGTCTTCTAAGAATATTTTTAGCTATAGTGTTTCACAATTCTGGTTTCTTGAGGATAATATTTAGGCAAATGTTTCAGGATTAAGTGACTAAGTTCAATCAAATGATTTAACTATTGGAAGAGCTGTTCAGATAACCCTTAGTCCATTGGAATGCTGGGATTTGGGGGAAATTCCAATGTAAAACTCAGCTAGTGGCCCAGTTGTGCTAAAGTACACATATAGTCTTAGCTGTACTGTTAGCTGTGTGTTATTTATAAAGGATCTAATCTGCTAAGCAGACAAATATGTGACATGGCCATTATTTTGTATGTTGTTGATTGGATTCACCAAAAGCTCTGATTGAAATGACTGGGGAACGAGGTACATGCAAGCAAGACCTTCATTTCTAAAACAGATTAGACCAATATGCTGAGTGACCCATTTATTTTTTTTCACATTGCGTTTGTATTTCATTACAGAAGTCAAAAGGCCATTTTCATTTTGGACTCCAGAAAGGTCATTTGTTACTCTTGTTTTTATTTCCCTGTTCTAAGTTTTGATGAGGAGGAGGAAGAAGAAATTGAATGCTAGCAGTATTTGATTAGTCTCAACATGAATTCATTATTTTCTGATGATGCCTGCTGGGCCTTCAGACTGTAATTGTGTCTGTCAACATGGTGAAAAACATTTTGGATTTAGTCGGAGTGCTGTAGACTATTTGAAAATGGTGTTTTAGAAACAGAGGCTTCAAGTGTCCTGAAAGTTTTCTGTGCTGGTGGCATCTAAGGTCCCCCAAGAGATACCTAGCCAAGCACAATAAATACAATACCTTTCTTCTATGAAAAAATATAAGATGGGAAAAATAATTCCATGACTTTATTTTGAGGATTAATCTTGGTCACAGGTATGAAACGATAAGGAACCAGGAATGGTAACGGTATAAATACCTCCATAGCTTCATCTTCTCAGGCTAGTGTATTGAGTATTTTGATTCCATGGAATTGAGTCTATATTTTATTCCAAGAAATGAATTAAATTAATCTTCCTGGTACCTGGTAAACAGCCTTTATTTGTTTAAATCCTATTTTCATAATACCATACCAAATGCTAACCATAAAAAATATTCTGAAAAGCTTCTTTATTAATATTATTTATTTTGGATCAAGAAATGTAGCTTTAAAGTACTTAAGAATTTGAAAAAGAGAGGAAATCATTTAAGGAAGAAAATATGAGCTAAGTAGCTTCCAGCTGAGTGAAATCAACTGGTTCTAAAAACACCTATTAGTAAACAAAGGTAAAGGGACTGTGTATCCAGTCTCCATTCAGTTTATTCTTGGAACCAGAAGAATAAAACATTTTGAAAAGAGGCTGCACACTAGACTTCTGATTTTTTATATTGATTTATTTTGAAACCAAGAAAACCCCAAAAGAGTAGTTGAGAATTTAACAACCCACTATTAACTTATCTATTTTCATCTCTTCTCGAAGATTAAAAATAAGTGGAGTCATTCTTTTGTAAAATATCTCCATTTACTTTCCCTCTCTGATAAAAACAAAAAATAAGCCAAAACGAAAAAGAAAAATGTGGATTTGCCTTCCAAATTGATTTTTTTAAATTAGCAGTAATGTTCCAGAATCAGCATTTGGATACAGATAAATTAATGTTTTTTATCCACTTTAAATTTATACCATTTACATGTTTACTTTTATTAACAAAATATGTTTGAAGAATACTTTGTGTCAGAATATAGTGTGCTACTATTGATATGATTATATTTTTAAAATATTTATCAAAGTATGTTCTGTTCTATGTAAATGTATCATGTCATACATTTCTTTACTACGAAACAAATTAAAATACTTTGGTGCATCATATACTAAAAAAAAAAATGGCTTATTTGGGAAATTTGACCAATAATTGACAGATGATATGCTCCCACAGTCAACAAATATTTAAAATGGGCTGATTATAAAATTAGTTTTTATTCACCTTTTGTAATGTTTGTCTCAGAGGCTTGCTGCTGAATAGCTGGCTCTTTCTTAGCTCTCTCTGAACTCTTGCTAGCTGGTTCAATGCAGCTATTCTGGCTCAAAACTCCTCTCTAAACTAACTAATTCAAACTGGATTCTCTTGATTTCTCCTGAATTACTCCCCTTCTTAAATCCATGAACTGAACTGCACTCAACTGCACAAGCTCAACTGAACTTAAATGTACTCAACTGAAATGCACTCAACTGCACAAGCTCAACTGAAATCAAGTGTACTCAACTGAACTGCATGCACTGAACTTCACAACTCAAATGAAATCAACTGAACTGCCTGTACTGAACTCTCTACTGTATTCTTGTACTCTACTGTGTTATCTACTCAACTCTCTATTGTACTCTACTCAACTCAATGCCCTCTCCCTTTGCTCTCTTGCATCTCCTCTCTTTCCTGTGTTGTTCTCATGAGAGTTGGGTGTAGCCTGTTCTGTCAAATCTTTTTCTAATTCATCACCTTTTCTGTCTTTCAATTAGATGTCATTGTTTGGGATTAAAATTGTGTATTAAGTGTGTGTGTCTATAGTCCAGCCAGAAGGATTAAAGGTATCCTGTATTAAAATTTCTCCACAGTTGATCATATGTTAGACACCGGTGGGGACTTTAGTGTGGTTACCAAGAACAACAGGTAGGAATTCTTGTCCATAACAGGGCTTTCATTCGGTTGGAAACATAATAAGCAAACACACAAAAAAGTTGTTTGCTAGAGACGTTAGAGTCCATGAAGAAGAGAAACAAGTGGGCTACATGTTCTAAGGTGAAGGTGATAAAATCTCTCCATTGTGTGAGGTGGTCTAGGAAGGCCTTTATGAAAGCAATGTGTTAGAGGGGGAGGGAGATACTCATGTTGTGTGTTACTGCCTTGATTCCTCTAGTACACAAAAAGTCCCAGAATAATGCCTTCTACATGGTTGGCGTTACAGGTAGATTTCTTTTTATTTTATCTATCTATCTATCTACCTATCTACCTATCTATCTATCTATCTATCTATCTATCTATCTATCTATCTATCTATTCATTTATTTATTTCAATTTATTCACTTTGTATCCCCACTGCAGCTCCTCCCTCATCACCTCCCAGTTTCACCCACCCTCCCTCTTCTATGCCCTTTCCCTAGTCTCCTGATAGAGGAGGACCTCCTCCCCTTCTATCTGACCCTAGCCTATCAGGTCCCATCTTGGTTGGCTGTGTCATCTTCCTCTGTGGCCTGGCAAGGTTGCACAATCCAGGGGGAGGTGATCAAAGAACCGGCCACTGAGTTAATGTCAGAGACAGTCCCTGTACCCCTTACTAGGAAACTAATTGGAAACTGAGCGGCCTATGGGCTTCCTCTGAACAAGGGGTCTAGGTCCTTTCCATGCATGGTGCTTGGTTGGAGTATTTGGTCTCTGCAAGCCCTGCCTTCTTGGTCCCAGGTTTTTTTTGGCTCTGTTGTTCTCCTTGTAGAGTTTCTGTCCCATCCAAGTCTTTCTGTTTCCCTCTTCTTCCATAAGGGATCTGACACTGCCAAAAGTTTCACTTTGAGTCTCAGTATCTCCTTTGATACCCTGGTGGGTAGAGTCTTTCAAAGGTCCTCTGTGGAAGGCTCCAGTCCTGTTACTTGTTTCCTCCTACTTCTGATGTCTATCTTGTTTGCCCTCCTGAATGAGGATTAAGCATCTTTCCTATGGTCCTCCTTATTGTTTAGCTTCTTTAGGACTATAGATTTTAGTATGTTGATCCTATATTATATGGCTAATATCCACTGATAAGTGAGTATATACCATATGTTTCTTTCTGCTCCTGGGATACCTCACTCAGGATGATCTTTTCTAGTTCCCACTATTTGCCTGCAAATTTCATGATTTCCTTGTTTTTAATTTCTGAGTCGTATTTCATTGTGTAAATGTACCACACTTTCTGTATCCATTCCTATGTTGAAGGACATCAAGGTTGTTTCCAGATTCTGGTTATTACAAATAGAACTGCTGTGAACATAGATGAGCAAATGTCCTTATTAATGGTGGAACATCTTTTTGGTATATGCCTAGGAATGATATAGCTTGATCTTGAGGTAGTACTATTCCTAAATTTCTGAGCAAGTGCCAGATTGATTTCTAAAATGGTTGTACAAGGTTACATTCCCACCAGCAATGGAGGAGGTTTCCCCTTTCTCCACAACCTCTCCAGCATGCATCATATCTTGAGGTTTTTTTTTTTTTTTTTTTTTTATCTCAGCTGTACTGATGGATGTGAGGTAAAATCTCAGGGTGGTTTTGAGTTGAAATTCCTGGATGACTAAGGATGTTGAACATTTCTTTAAGTGTTTCTCTCCATTTGATATTTCTCTGTTGAGAATTGTCTGTTTAGCTCTGTTCCCCATTTTTTAATTGGATTAAAAACTTGGTTTGTTGGTGTTTAACTTCTGTTCTTAGTTATTCTGTATATTAGCCCTCTGACAAATGTAGGGTTGGTGAAGATCTTTGACAAAGAAGCCAAAACCATACAATGGAAAAATTACATCTTCAACAAATAGTGCTGGACTAACTGGATGTCTACATGTATAAAAATGCAAATAGACCCATATTTATCACCACGCACAAAGTTAAAATCCAAGTGGATCAATCTAAAACTAGACAACCTAAATCTGTTAGAAGAAAAAGCTGGGAAGAGCCTGGACCTCACTGGCACAGGAGACAACTTCCTGAACAGAACACCAACAGCATAGGTTCTAAGATCAACAATTAATAAATGGGACCTCATGAAACTGAAAAGTTTCTGTAAAGCAAAGAGCACTGCTATCAGAACAAAATGACAGCCTAAAGACTGGGAAAAGATCTTCACCAACCCTACTGGTAGATTTTAAAGTCCTACTGCAATGTCAAAAACAGCAGTGTGGAGAAATTTGTGAACTGGAGGAATTAATCTTACATGGAGAGTTTAAAATATTTAATAGTAGAAAGTACCACTCCTAAGTATCAAAGCCAATGACAACTGGTAGGAAAAGTTAATACACTAATCAGAAAAAGTGCTACAAATGCATGCTACAAATCATTGTTATTACAAAAGTTTTGACCAAATGAAGGGAAGCCAGGCTTCAACATTCCAGCACATTACTCTTTACCAGTGACTCTCAACCTATCTAACGATGTGAGCCTTTAATACATATAGTTGCTCATGTTTAGTGATCCCTAATTATAAAATTATTTAGTTCCTTCATTGTAACTCTAATTTTGCTTGTTATAACTTGAAGTGTAAATATTTGATATACAGAATATCTGATACGTGACCCCTAAAAGGGTTGCAACTACAGGTAGAAATCTTCAAAGAAAGAAAACACAAGCAGAGTTCCACGTGATGCCGCCTTCATCCTTCATCGGTAAGTGAGGGTCGGGACACCCACTTTACATAAGAGAAGTAGCTCCTGGTTCACATGTGAACAGTTCAACAGTGGTCTTGGGTTTTGGCTGAATACCATGAGTTAGGTTGTATTAGTCAGCCCTGTGTTGGGTCTGTTGCTTAAAAAAATTTTCCTGAATGGCAGTTGTCCTGGTTGTCCTTGGTTGTAAAGTTGATCTATCTTAGAGTCATCCGACAGAAAAGGCTTCAATTAAGGAACTCTCTAGATTATGTTGGTCTGATATCTGTAAGGGTAACCTTACTAATTGATGTAGGAGGCCTAAGCCCATTGTGGGTAACATCATTTCCAAGGCAGATGGTTCTAGGCTTCATAAAATTCTTAGTTGAGCACAAGCCTGTGACCAAGCCTGAAATCAACATTCCTTCCTGGTTTCTATTCCATGTTCCTGTCTTGGGTCCCTGTTTTTATTTTCCTCAATGATAGCTTGTGACATGGTAGTGTAACAATGGTAATTGTTGGCTAATGTCATTCATTTGAGCCATTAGAAGGGAAAATAAATTTTTATTTTCTCTAGTAAAGAAAAAGAACCAGGAAGTTAAGCCTTATCCTGTAGAGAAATTTTAATCCAGCAACATGGCTGGTCTGACAAGGTATCACACTCAAAGACTTAGGTCTGTGTGATCTGTCTGAAATGACATGCTTTTAATCCCTCTGGCTGGAATACAGACACGCCCTTAGTGCACACCTTCAATTTCTAATGATGAGGGTAAAGTTAGTTGGTAGAAGAAATGTTTGGATATTTGAAAGTGATGTCTAATTGAGGGGCAAAGTGCCAAATCAGAGAAAGAATTGACAGAATGAGTCAGATATGCTTAACTCTGACAAGAACAGTGAGGAAAGAGTGGGGGCTTAAAGGAGAGCAGTGCAGAGAGAGGTGGGGAGGCAGTTTTACCTGGACAGTTGTACTGAGACCGGTTGCAGAGAGAGACAGAGAACAAGCTAGACACGGATGAAGAGAGAATGAGCCAGAGAATGAGAAGGAGCCAGAAGACTGGAATATATTGTCAAAGTTAGTTTGAGGTGAAGCAGAGGAATTCACTCAGAAGCTGAGAGAAGCCAGTCTGAATCAGAGTTCTTAGGACTAAGCACTCACAGAAAATTAGAAATCTACGTTCTGGTAGGGTAAAATAAATGTTTCTGTGAAGATGAACCATTCAGACTCCTACCTCGGGCCAAAGCGATGGAGGCAGACCATGACCTAAACCCTCTAACACGTTGAGCCAAATGTATTTTATACATTAAGCCCTTTCCCTCAGGTATTTGCCACAGTGATGGAGAAGTTACTAGTATAGTGTGTGGAGAATGTGAGCCTATCTGTACATTTAAAGATCAGTTTAATACTATGTTCAGCTTCTAGGAAGGCACTTTGGGTAGGATGTAAGGAATAGATAATCAGTTCTGAGGGGTGGCTGCAGGGTTACCGTCGTCCTACCGTAGTCCTATGAGGATTACTCTCCTTCGTCGGCCTGACAGGATTTTGAATCACCTAGGAATAACTGAGGAGACACGGCCTACTGTAAATGTAGATGTTGCTTTTCTGTTGTCCAGGTGCAATTAGAAAGGGGAAAGCAGGCAGAGTGGCGAAATTTTAACCCATCTGCTTTCTGAGTGCAGATATAATGCACTCATTCACCTCAGGCTTCTGCTGTCATAATGTCACCATCGTGGACTCTTCACTCCAACTATGAGTCCAAATAGACCCTTTCTCTCACAAGTTGCTTTTGTCATGTGTTTTGTTATATGCATGAGAATAATGACTAAGCCACTCTCCTTCTTTCTCTATTCCGACCCTCCCTCCCTCTCTACTGTGATTCTTTCCTTACTTCTTTACTTCCATTTTCTCTTTTTCTGTTGGGAGATGGCAAAGGTTAAATGAAACGATTTTAAATAAAGCTGTTAGAACAGTACCCATTACATAGCAAACATATAATAGATATTAATTATAATAATGATGAATATTCCTCTAATGATGTCTTTACTCTTCTTGCATTTTTAATGGAGAGGCTCCTAGAGTCTTTTGCCTAAAATGTTAGTTTCTCATATATTTATAGTGCTTTCTCAGATTCATAGGGGGATCCTTCCAAAATCAGAAGCAAGGTAAAAGAAGACCATGAACATAAAGCATGCAGACAGCACATGCTTCCAAGGGAGTGGGTCCTCAAGTACTTTCCTCCCTCAAGACCCACATCTTCTTTATATTGTTCTTTCAATGGAAGCAAGCTCAGCATCACTCCATTGTGTAGATAAACATTCTTTTCCTTTTTCCTTTGTGGCATCTGCAATGTAGCTGGATATATTTGTGAAGATTCCTCAGAGGAAGGAATCAAAAAGTGAATTTGTTATGTTGGTACAGTCTGAGAAATCTACGTGTAACTGCATTCACACTGGGGGCCCAAGACCCTCATAGCTGTTTAGTCCATGAGTTCTGAGGGATTCCTGGGGAGCCACTGGCCTTCAGTCCACACTGCAGGACTGAAGAAGCTGCACTCTGATGTCAATAGCAGCAGCAGAGTAGATGAATGTAATGGCAATATGCAAACGGAATAGATCAACTTGGAAGTATAATGCAAAGAATGTGAGGGAAAGTAGGCAAAACCACCCAACGGTTTACCCTTGAACCTCTTTTTATCTGGCTGTTATTGGATGGCACCATCTATGTTTAGGCACGTGTCTTTCCATTTCATATAACTTGAGCAAGAAATGAATGTATGTTCAATGGCTTATTACTTCACTGATTATAGATTTGATAAGGTGGCAACCAAGATCAGGCATTTCGCTGGATGACAGTTCATAATATTCTACTAATACTTGGCTCATTTTGCATGTGTTGGTTCCTTCCTACGAGTGTGTATGTTTACATACATGTACAGTCACATACCCACATGGCTCTCCTCAAATGTTATGATTTTGAGCTAGTGAGATAGCTCATTGGGTAACGGCATCTGCTACCTGGCTTTATGGTTTCAGGACCCACTTGGTGGAAAGAGAGAACTTACTCACACAAGTTGTCCTCTGACCCACACATACATGCTGTGGCATGTGTTGATCTACATACATAATAAATAATATTTTCAATGTAATCAAAAGCTATGATATCATGAATTTAATAATGTCATGATTAAATGGAGTGCTTACCTGACCCTTGGTATGTCTTCATGGAATTCCAGTTAAGTAATAGATAACTGGATGGTTCCTAATCTGTCACCAGGAGATTTGAAGTAAAGTTCCAAAGGCACTCTGACTGACTCTATTATGTTGTGTTTTTTGTTTTATTTTATTTTTTGTATTATCAGAGTCACTAATCTGCTTTTCTGTGACTAATCTGGAGTGACTTTAATGACTTACATACTTTATTCTATGCAGATATATAAAGAGAATTTACAGAGTTACTGTAGTAAGGAGCATTATAGAGATACAGTTTCAGCTTTCTAAGGTCCTGTGTTAAAACGTGCTGATTAGAATAGTCATAGAGAATGAAAATGTGCCACAAAACAGTTGCTAAAGCATTTACTTAAAACCAAAGAATTGAATGAAAGTTCCTGTTATATATATACAAATATACATGTGTATGCGTGTATGTATGTATGTATGTATGTATGTATGTATGTATGTATGTATGTAATGTATCTTCTACCAAGCCTTCTTCTGCAAGGTTTGATTGACTGATCAGAACTCCAAAGATTGTAGAGAATTTGGAATGGTGTGGGTCCAGAGCCTAATTACAGTTTTTCTTGAGTTATCTTTAGTTTTCTTAAAACCCATTCCTTTCCTACCTTTGAGTCTGATTTAGCATACTTTAAATACTTATTTATTTGACATATAAAACCTTTTAGAATGCATTAAGAGACCATAAACTTCTACCAACCCAATGTTTAGAGAGCACTCTATCCTAAGACCATATCTGAAGCCTACAGATGAGATTTCCCACTTTTCTGTGACATGCATACTTGCTATTTTTACCAATGTGCCTGAAAAATGCCTTAAAATGTAGATTACTTTATTCTGTTCCTATAAAAATTTTAATTGAACTGTAACCACACTGGAACATAGAATTTGTAATGAGTTAAAGCTAAATTCCTGAGTCACGATCACTCATATTTAGCTCCAGAATAGACTACCATCCTATTTTTTCTTAAGTGCATTTTTTTATTCATTACACTTTATTCACTTTGTATCCCAGCTGTAGCCCCCTCCCTCATCCCCTACCAATCTCACCCTCCCTCATCTCCTCCCATGCCCCTCCCCCAGTCCACTGATAAAGGAGGTCCTCCTCCCTTCCCTCTGACCCCAGCCTGTCAGGTCTCATCAGGACCGGCTGCATTGTCCTCCTCTGTGGCCTGGTGAGGCTGCCCCCGACCCCCCGCCTCAGGGAGAGGTGATCTTATTTTTTATTGAGAATTTTGTTTTCTGTAGTTGAACAACTGTCCTTTGTTATATCGAAGAGATTGGTTCTAGTGTTCCCCATGGACATTAAACCTCTACAATACTCAAATCCCATCTATAAAATTGTATAGCATTTATACGTAGCTTGTGTTTTAAATCATATTTAATTATTTTAACACCTAGTACAATGAAATGTTGATTATGCTTGAGCTAATAAAATGTTTATTTTCTAAATTTTGCAGTTCATTTAATCCAGATCTGAAAAGTAAGGCCAGTGATGTCCCTGTTTACTTTGATAGACCCACAGGGAGAGCAGATATGAAGCAGAAACCTAGTAACCCCTTATAGCTTTGCAGTGTACCTGGTCATTTTTCTTCTTTGATCCCAGGATAAACTCTAGATTTGGGGTTTAGGATCATATTAAGAAAAAGGTGAAAGGCAGATGTAGTAGCTTCTACCCATTATCCCAGCATTCGTTAGGCTGAGATACGATTGCTGTGAATTTCAGTCCAAGTTAGCATAGTATGAGAGGATGTCCTTAGGAACAGGCCAACCAATCAACAGCAATAATACCATAACAAACAATCTGACAAACAAACAAAAACCAAACAACAATGAAAAGAGAATGGGCTGGCCAGTTTCATGAAGCCAGCAGTGTTCCTCCATAACTTCTGCTTTGGTTCCTTCCTTGAGATTCTGCCTTGAGACCCTTATTTCTCTCAGTGACTCAGCGTGACCTGAGACTTGTAAGGCAAAATAAACCCTCTCCTTCCCAAATTGTTTTTGCTCATGGAATTTTATAACATCAGTAGAACCAATTGAAACCCTAAACCAAGACAATCAAGAGGATGAAGAAGTCCCATCAATCAGGAAAAAGATGACAGCTCTCTGAGAAATGTAAGCCCACTCTTCTTCTACTGTGTTTTAGTTTTCAACTTGCCCTTCTTTAAGACAGCAGGAGTCAGTTATATTGTTTTAATTGTGAATTTTTATTAGTATTAGATCCACATACTGAAAAAAAATACAGAATGAAGCAAAGGAATAAATACCCACAAAAGCAATCTAAGAGTAAGGCAATTTTGAGATTTATATTTGAGGCTTCTCTCTTTGATAAGAACAGATTTTGGGGTAGAGAGATGACTCAGTTGAGTGTTTGATGCTTCTTCAGAGGACATGAGTATGGTTCTCACTTGTACATCTCATAAATGCCTTTAACTTCATCTTAGGCTCCAAAGGATGCTGATGCCATCTTATAGCCTCTAAGGACACCTGTAAACACATGATGTAAGCAAACACACACACATACACACACACATAATGTAAATCTTGTTTAAACAGAAAATAGATTTGGGCAAAGAAGTATAGAGAAATATAATTTATTATTCATCATACACAATTTTTTTTAATTTCTAAAAGCATAAACGGGCATTCCAATGGCTTACAAGATTAACATAAGTTCATTATTTAAAATGAGACAGAGACACATGGCATGGGTCCATTTGCATTTGCATTGTGTTATATTATATCAACTTCCATAATTCCTGCTTTCTAAGACCAATGTTACTAATGTCTGAGTAGAGAATCCCTATACTGTCTGATGACGTAGAGAGACCACTGTTCCATCCTTGTGGAGGTAAAAAAAAAAACATTTAAATTGTATGGTATTTTCCTAGGATATTCAAAACCTTTATATTTCCTCTGGAATGTATGTATGCTGGAAGGGACTGAATATCCTCAGAGAAATCCATTTAATAACTTATTTCATATCAACTTCTTGAAATAGTTGTGTGGTTTGTATAATTTTCCACACTTTTAGTAATCATAATTCTTTGATGAAACCCATTATTGAGCTCACTATTACTGGCTTTTTGAAGGGCTGATGGGAAAGTCTCAAGGTTCTCCTCTTTCTTCAGTCTTTTCTACTTCAGTGATTCCTTAGAAATGGTCTACTGTTATGTGGTGAGCTGTTTTATTTTTATACCTATATTTGCATACTTCTGTATGTGTGCGTGTGATAGTGTATGTACATGTGCATTCAGATGTGAACTTAGGTGATCTTCTCTACCACGCTCCACTCTATTACCTTGAGACGGAGTCTCTCATGGAACCTGGTGCTAGGCTGGCAACCAGGGAAGCCCCTTGTAATCTTGTTGCTACCACCTTCATCTCTGGGGCTCCTGAGGCATGCACAGTCATGTGCAGATTTTTGCATGGGTGTTGGGTATCGAAACCGAGGTCCTCATGCTTCTGCAGCCAGAGCTCTTATCCACTGAGCTACCTCCCCAGCTCTCGCAGCATTTAAACATGCTCCAGCATCAGTTCTTGTACCTTGTGTAAATAGAGAAACAGGATCTTGAATTTTGATTACACAATATAATGTGATGTTTGCTTGGTCACAAAGGTCTTCTTGGACTACAGTGTCAATGATTGGATCTTCTTTTAAACTTTTAATTAATGTTGATAAGCATGTGCATGATGATATCTCTGATCAATTGTCCCAAATTTCATTCATACTTTGATTCTGAACGTCCCTAACTAAACAGCCCATTGCCTTTATCTAATACATCGCTGACCTTGAGTACACTAGTGTACACAATCACGTTAGATGTGAATTATGTCACTGAATTCAGATTTACTAACCCTTTTACACATTAATAGAAACATTGTTGAGTTTTCAATTCCTTCTAATTTTCACAAAAGATTTTTAATTTTAGTCTTTCTGGATAAAAGTTTTGTTTTCTTTCCCTAATGTTTTCTACTTCCATACCAACACATTTTATCCTCAGCATAAATCACTAGTTGATTACCCCATTTGGCCATCCTGTTTTATAGTAGCCTCCAGTATTCTAATATTCTGTAGAGAACCATTTTTACTGCTTGTACTGGTTTTAGCTAAGTTCCATATATGTAAAAACAACAAAACAACACACACACACACAAAAAAAATCTCCATTCTATTTTTCCCACTGCATAAAGTGGATACTTAATTGTTAATTGTTAAAGAAATAAATATGATTATTTTAATGTTAGGATAAAAGAACATCTAGATCTTCAACCTTTAGACCATGGAAGAATCATATTACCTTAGCCTAGGTTCATTTCTAATTGTGCCTGTTATAGATAATCCTAGGACTGAAAGTATAGGCTAAACTGATGCTTATCAAATATATGAACTATATTTTATATATCAAATATACTGAGTGTATTTTGGGATTTAGTTGCAATTATCATGTTTTAACGTAATTGATATTTAGTTGCCTTGTAGTAGTCAGAATTAGTTTCCAACCTCTTTGCAGATGAATTTTCAGTCTTAATTTGGGTTTATTCAAACTTGTTTAAACATACTTGCCTTCCTTTTTCAGTTTTTCCTCTCTGTTTTTACCTGAGCTGGTGTGTGCACTAGTTTCCATCCAGACTGACAATATCCTGCAGGAAAGATCTTTGAGACAGAAGGAAAGCAACTCAAAATAGCTTCAGAAAGTCCCTGAAACTAACAAGATTCACTAGGCCCTTCTTCCAAGAGTAATCAAAAAAGACTATTGATAGTCACTCTCAAACAAGCCAAGCTGCAAAGAAGTCTCTGAGATCAGACCATTTGCCTTGAAGAAGCAGAAACTAGCTCAGCTGCAGGGAAATGGCTTAGGCCAACTGAATCACTTGAAAAGGACACTCTCCAACTCCTTGATGTAGCTTCCATAGTGTGCTCAAAGTTTCCAGGTTTCCAGTTTTTGTTAGCTGTCACCCATGGTGGAGTGGGCTTTGGTGATGCAGCTATCTTTGAGTCATTTGGGTAACTGTAAGTAACACCGTACCGGTATTCCTGTAAGTAACCCCAGGAGAACTAATTGATTCACTAACCTGGACATTGGTAGCATTCATCTTTTGGTCTGTTATGGACTCCCTGTCTGGGGTGAATAGATATGTGTTATGTTTCCCAGGAAAAGTCTTGTCACAGAACAGCTGTGCTTCCAATGTCATGGCTGCCATCTTTGAATATTTTATCTCAAGTGGAGAGTGTTATCAGAGGGCAGTCCCACGGTACATGAGATTGTGTGGGTTGTAGGATACACAGTCCCTTGAGTATCTTGTATTGGTCACTTGTGTTGAGTATTCTTACTCTTGGAAATGTTAAGTACATATCTTACATGGATGAATGTAGTACCCCTAAGCAGAGGTATACTCAATAAAAGTTTTAAGTCAATGGAAACCAAAAGTCATTGGTATCACCTGGTAACCATTAGCTATTTTAAATTTCTTTGAAAGGTGCTTTTCTTTTTCCCATTTTAATTAATTTGGCTTTGTGCTCTTGAGACCAAATGGCTTTGATAGAAAATGACACAGAGAATCCTTATACCCTGGTTTCCTGGGAAACCAGGCCAAGAAGAGTCATCTTTGAGAATCCTGCTTTCCCCTAATGAGGGCTGGTGATAAGAATGTGAATGTCACTGTGCAACTGACAAATCTCAGGAAATCATTATTTTGTAAAACTTTTAATGTACTTTTGCAGATTCTCAGATTAGAATGCAATCATATATTCACTGACATTTAATTACTCCTGAGGCCTTTCACAGGTGTGTGTGTGTGTGCATGTGTGTTTGTCTGTATATGTGATTATTTTCACTTCCTTGCTTATAAAAGTGCATGTACAAAGAATGACGTGTCGAGTATGACAGCTTCTAGCAAGAAAAACATTTCCTGAGATATGAGTGATCAAGATTTTCAAGTTTTTAAAAAAAGCTTTAAAAATACCTTTAAATCCCAGCTGATTGTTTCTATCAACCAATGCTGACAATCAGCTTCCTGATGCTCATTCTGAATGCTTGCACTCATTGAAGTACTCAGTTCTCTTTCTTCAAGCCTTTTGCTGAGTGCACTTATTTATTTTATTTACTTGACTTTCACAAGATATCTGACAAGCATCTCTTGGTTATTCAACGTTGTTTACGATTCAGTAGGAAAACTTTTGGGAGCAAAGTTTTTAATTGTTAACACACAACAAGTTGTAATCTTCCTCACACATTTGAAAGATGCATTGCATATACTAATAGTTTTCTATATGTTACAAATCTCATTTTAATGCAATTTAATGTGATTTTAATGTATATTACTTAAAGAGGACACATATTTGCCATGTGTGTATCAACCCCAAGTGCTACTAATTAATGGTCCTCTAGCATAGGTAATGGACAGAAGGGAATTGGGAGGCAAATGTGCTCTGTTCAGGAGTTTATTATTGTGTAGTCAGATAACATAAATCATAGATACAGTGAATGGTTCTGTTTACAGACTCAAGGCTGTCTTTTAACACAGAATGCGTTCAGGGAAGATGAAGTTGCAGTATAATGAACAGCTCTTGTTACATACTATTTACAGATTGATGATAATATAATTTATGATTTTCCATTTTTGGTCACTGAGAAATCAGAATTTTAACTGTCTAAATATTGTTTGAACACTCTTTAGTAAGTATTAAGGTAGCATTCATAGCCATATTGAGCAAGCTACATAATGTTTAAAAGAGAGGAATGATGAGAAAAATAGAAATTCTTCCCAGGCTTTGTCTATGCACCTACCACCATGAAAAAGAATTCTGACAAGGTTCAAATGCAGTTGGAGCCAGCTGGAAAAGACTAATGGGTGAAATAAAGTATTAGATGCAGATGTTTTGATCCCTGAAGAGAATGACAGCTGCCTACCTCCATGCTTCCTCTTGTTTCCTTCCGAAAAGTAGAGGGAAAAACAACACCCAAAAGCATGCCTTCCTCATGACTTAAATATCATCCAAGCTTTAATAAAATTTTAAATAAAGGAAAACAAGAACAATCAGATGTCTATGGATGTTTCTCTTGCCAGTAACACCCAGGCTCCATGGGCAAGAGAAGCAAAGGTTAACTGTAAAACATCGCCATCAACCAGAAATTGAAGTTTGAAGACGGAAATGGGTAAAACAAGGAATGCATTTAAAAAGTCTCCTGAACTTAGGAAAAGAAAGAAAGAAAATTGCAAAGTTACCAGGGGCTAAATCCCTGGTGCCCACATGGAGGAAGGAGAAAACCAACTGACTTCTTTGTGTGCATAATAGCACTGCTGTACCTGCATAAATGAATATATGTATGCATTAATTAATTAATTAATTAATTAATAAGAAACAATACTCCATAGTCTAGTGATACTTATTCCAGGAATTCAATGTTGGATGGCTACTTAGGAATCATTAATAATACACACTATAGACATGCAGGAGAATATCATGTGCTCTAGACAGAATGTTCCTTATAGATTTAAATTTTGAAAACCTGCCCTTCCAGTCAATGCCATCAGGACATGGGGTCTTCTAAGAAGTGGCTAAGTTGTAAGGGCAGAAACAAATAGGATTTATGCTTTTATAAAACAGGCTCATATACTGGTTCTTTCCTTATGGTATATGTGGTCTTTACCTAGTAGGTGCTTTCTCTCTGAAGACAGGCAGCCTCATTCTTGACTATAGACTTCCCATTCTATAGGTTTTAAGATATGATAAATTTCTGTTGTTTATAAGTATTTCAACTTATGATACCCTCTAGTAGCAAAACAAAGTTACTAGGACAAATATCCTCCAAAATGCTTATGTAAAACCCCAACAAAATTCCAACTCCCTGCCACCTCCCCTAAAAAAGTCAAGAGAACAAACTGTGGGATACTTTTCTTAGGAGAATAAAACACACATTTCTTTATTATAAAATTTAACATGTTTCTTAATGAGAAAAGAATATACATTCTAAGTACAGAAAGGATGGAATGATATTCATCCCCTCCAATTCTAGTCAACATTAAACTATCTTGCAATTATGTGAAGGAAGACATGGAATAATAATATGAATCAAAAAAGTAATAAAATTATATGTATTACACTAGGATAGTATTGAATCCATCAGGATAGATTCTCAGGAAATCCTGAAGTATCAATAGCACAAATAATTTAAACAACACAATAAATTAGTTAATAATTTATTAAGTTCACACACAGAAATCAAAAAGCTTTTATTTTTACCATGTACAGTGCTCCCACAAAAGCAAAAAAAGGAAGCTCTCATAGGTGACACAAGAGTAGATTTACATAAACTGAATAATATGCAGTCCTTAGCTAAAGCAAGTCAGAAGTCCAAAAATATCAGTTTTATGAATGCTATTTTAGAAACTTGGCATGCATCTAGTCAAAATACCATGAAGAGATATTTATAAAGTCAAACTAATATTAAAATTCATATAACAAAATAAAGATGTGAAAAATCTATCAGTTGCTTTTCTCCTTGTTGATCCAAATATCCAACAAAAGCAATATAAGAAGGGAAAGGGTTTATTTTGCCTCACAGTTTTAGGGTTCAATACATCATGGTAGGAGAAAAGGCGGTGGAAGAAATGGCTCTCCTGTGGCAGCAGGGCTATGAAGCAGATGGTAGTATTGCATTTGAAGTCATAAAGCAGAGAGAGATGACTCTTGGTCCTCAGCCCATTCTCTCCTTTTGATTTAGTCTGAGACCCCAGCCCATGGGTTGGTGCTTTACAGTCAGGCTTCATGTCTCCACTTCAGTTAGTGCATTTTGCAAGATACCCTTAGACCCATTAAAAGGTCTCTTTCTATGGCCCTAAATACATTCAAGTTTACAATGGAGATCAACTGTCGCATCTAACAAGTGAAAGACCACTATGACAGCAGCTCTATCAGGTACTGGGTCGTACCAGATGTTAAAATGAACCCTATTCAGAAATGACAATTAGAATGAGATGGGGCTGGTGCCCTGGTAGATGAATGAGTCAATTAAAAGTTTTCAAAGCCTTAAAATAGGTTCAGATACACAGGGAAATGTAAATGATCAAGGTGGCGTTTCCACGTGCCAGGGCAATGCGCTAATGAGTAAGCAGGAATGGGAAAGTGAGGAGTCAGCGTGAAATGATAGGACTAGTCTAAGTGTAAACTATGCCACTCTACAAGCCCTAGAAACAACCATGAGTTAGTCAAGTTTTAGTCTCCAACTAGGAAAAAGGTCTGTGTCTAAAATTCAGATGCAACCCCAAGAAAGACTAGTGAATTAAATAATATATGTTACGTTTTCATGGTAAAAACATCACAGACAAGGCAATGAAATGACTTAAGATCTATTTATCATTTTCACTGTCTTTTTTTAATTTTTATTTTTTTTTAATATTAGTTACAGTTTGTTAACTTTGTATCCCAGCTCTATCCCACTCCCTCTTTCCCTCCCAATCCCACCCTCCCACCCTCATCTCCACCCTGCTCCTTTCGAGGTCGACTGATAAGGGAGAACCTCCTCCCCTTACATCTGATACTGGTTTATTAGGTGTCTTCAGGACAGGCTGCCAAGTCCTCCTCTGTTGCCTGGCAAGGCTGCTTCTCCCTGAGGAGGGAAGGGGTCAAAGAGCTTGCCATCGAGTTCATGTCAGAAATAGTCCCTGTTCCCCTTATTAGGGTACCCACTTGGATACTGAGCTACCAAGGGCTACATCTGAGCAGGGGCTCTAGGTTATATCCATACATGGTCCTTGTTTGGAGAAACAGTCTCATAAAAGAGCACTGTGCAACATTTGGTCCTTGTGGAACTCCTGTCCTCTCCAGGTCGTACTAACTCCCCCTCCCTTTTTTTTTTTTTTTTTTTTGGTTCCCTACATTCTGGCAGAGGTTTGGTTATGACTCTTAATATCTGTTTTGATACACTGCTAGGTAGAGTCTTTCAGAGGCCCTCTGTGGTAGGCCCCTGTTCTGTTACTTGTTTGCTCCAACATCCAATGTCCATCCCATTCGTCTTTCTAAGTGAGGATTGATCATCGTACCCTGGGTCCTCTTTCTTGTTTATCTTCTTTAGGTGGATAGATTTCAGTATATTTATCCTATCTTATATGTCTATATAAGTGAGTATATACCATTTGTGTCTTTCTGCTTTTGGGATAACTCACTCAGGATGATCATTTTTAGGTCCCACCATTTGTCTGCAAATTTCATGATTTCATCATTTTTCATTGCTGAGTAATATTCCATTGTGTAAAAGTACAATTTCTGTATCCATTCCTCAACTGAGGGATATCTGGGTTGTTTCCAGGTTCTGGCTATTATGAATAAAGCTGCTACAAACATGGTTGAGCAAATGTCCTTGTTGTGTACTTCAGCCTCTTTTGGCTATATGCCTAGGAATGGTATAGCTGGATCTTGAGGAAGCACTATTCTTAATTTTCTGAGAACGCCCCAGATTGATTTTCAAAGTGGTTGTACAAGTTTACATTCCCACCAGTAATGGAGGAGGGTTCCCCTTTCTCCGCATCTTCTCCAGCATGTGTTGTCACTTGAGTTTTTTTTTTTTATCTTAGCCATTCTGGTGGGTGTCAGGTGAAATCTCAGGGTTGTTTTGATTTGCATCTTTCTGATGGCTAAGAACGTTGAGCATCTCTTTAGGTGTTTCTCTGCCATTCTGTATTCCTCTACTGAGAATTCTCTGTTTAGCTCTGTACCCCATTTTTTAATCGGATTGCTTGATTTGCTGCTTTTTAACTTCTTTAGTTCTTTATATATTCTGGATATCAGCCCTCTGTCAGATGTAAGGTTGGTGAAGATCCTTTCCCAGTCTGTAGGCTATCGTTTTGCTTTGATGACTATGTTCTTTGCTTTACAGAAGCTTTTCAGCTTCAAAAGGTCCTGTTTAACAATTGTTGCTCTTAGAGCCTGTGCTGTTGGTGTTCTGTTTAGGAAGTTGTCTCCTGTGCCATTGAGTTCCAATGTCTTACCCACTTTTTCTTCTAACCGATTTAGTGCATCTGGTTTTATGTTGAGGTCTTTCATCCACTTGGACTTTAATTTTGTGCAGGGTGATAAATATGAATCTATTTTCATTTTTTCTGCATGTAGACATCCAATTGGACCAGCACCATTTGTTGATTTGTTGAAGATGCTGTCTTTTTTCTATTGAATGGTTTTGGCTTCTTTCTCAAAAATCAAATATCCATAGGTATGTGGGTTTAATTTTGGGTCTTCTATTTGGTTCCATTGATCCACTATTCTATTTCTATGGCAATACCATGCCGCCTTTATTGCTATTGCTCTGTAGTAGAGCTTGAGATCAGGGATGGAGATGCCTCCAGATGATCTGTTGTTGTACAGGATCGTTTTGGAAATTCTGGGTTTTTTGTTTCTCCATATGAAGTTGATAATTTTTCTCTCAAGGTCTATGAAGGGGCTAGAGAGATGGCTCAGCCATTAAAGGCTAGGCTCACAACCATAAATATAAAATCTATGAAGAATTGTGTTGGTATTTTGATGGGAATTGCATTGAACATGTAGATTGCTTTTGGCAGGATGGCCATTTTCACAGTGTTAATCCTACCAATCCAAGAGCACGGGAGATCTTTCCATCTTCTGAGATCTTCTTCAATTTCTTTCTTCAGAGACTTGAAGTTTTTCTCAAACAGGTCTTTCACTTGCTTGGTTAGTGTCACCCCAAGGTACTTTATGTTGTTAGTGGCTATTGTGAAGGGTGTTGTTTCCCTAATTTCTTTCTCAGCCCTTTTGTCTTTGGTATACAGGAGGGCTTCTGATTTTTTTGAGTTAGTTTTGTATCCAGCCACTTTGCTGAAGGTGTTTATCAGCTGAAGTAGTTCTCTGGTTGAATTTTTGGGGTTGCTCATGTATACTGTCATATCATCTACGAAAAGTGAAACTTTAACCTCTTCTGTTCCAGTTTGTATTCCCTTGATCTCCTTTAGTTGTCTTATTGCTCTAGCTAGAACTTCAAGTACTATGTTGAAGAGATATGGAGAGAGTGGGCAGCCTTGTCTTGTCCTTGGTTTCAGTGGGATTGGTTTGAGTTTCTCTCCATTGAGTTTGATGTTGGCTATAGGCTTGCTGTATATTGCCTTTACTATGTTTAGGTACGTTCCTTGAATCCCTGATCTCTCCAAGACTTTAAACATGAATGGGTGCTGGATTTTGTCAAGTGCTTTTTTGGCATCTAAGGAGATGATCATGTGGTTTTCTCCTTCACTTTGTTTATATGGTGGATTACATTGATGGATTTTCATATGTTGAACCACCCTTGCATGCCTGGGATGAAGCCTACTTGGTCATGGTGGATGATATCTTTTATGTATTCTTGGAGTTGGTTTGCCAGTATTTTATTGAGTATTTTTGCATCAATGTTCATAAGAGAGATAGGTCTGAAGTTCTCTTTTTTTGTTGGATCTTTGTGTGGTTTAGGTATCAAGGTGACTGTGGCTTCATAGAATGAGTTTGGTAATGTTCCTTCTGTTTCTATTTTGTGGAATAGTTTGAGGAGTATTGGTGTTAGTACTTCTTTGAAGGTCTGGTAGAATTCTGCACTGAAACCATCTGGCCCAGGGTTTTTTTGGAGAGGAGACTATTAATGACTGCTTCAATTTCCTTGTGGGATATAGGGCTATTCAGTCTTTCTACCTAATCTTGATTTAATGTTGGTAGATGGAATTTATCAAGAAAATCATCCATTTCATTTAGATTTTCAAATTCTGTGGCGTATAGGCTTTTGTAGTGTGACCTAATGATTGTTTGGATTTCCTCATTGTCTGTAGTTATGTTGCCCTTTTCATTTCTGATTTTGCTGTTTTGGATAGATTCTATCTGCTTTTTAGTTAGTTTGGCTAAGGGTTTGTCTATCTTGTTGATTTTCTCAAAGAACCAGCTTTTTGTTTCTTTGATTCTTTGAATAGTTTTATTTGTTTCTGATTGATTGATTTCAGCCCTGAGTTTGATTATTTCCAGCTGTCTGCTCCTTTTGGGTGTATCTGCTTCTTTTTTTTTTTTTTTTTTTTTCTAGGGCTTGGGTCATTAAGTTGGTTTATGTTACAAATTTCTTCTTGAAGGCACTTAGAGTTATGAATTTTCCTCTGAGCACTGCTTTCAATGTGTCCCATAAATTTGGGTATGTTGTGCCTTCATTTTCATTGAATTCTAAGAAGTCTTTAATTTCTTTCTTTATTTCTTCCTTGACCCAGCTGTCATTGAATAGCAAGTTGTCCAGTTTCCATGTGCCTGTCGGCTTTTTGTTATTTCCATTGTTGTTGAGGTCCAGCTTTAGTCCATGGTGGTCAGATAGAATACAAGGGATTATTTCAATCTTCTTGTATCTTTTTATTCTTGCTTTGTGACCAACTATATGATCTATTTTGGAGAAGGTTCCATGTGGTGCTGAAAAGAAGGTATACTCTTTTGAGTTTGGGTGAAAACATTTGTAGACGTCTATTAGGTCCATTTGATTTAGGGACTCTGTAAGTGCCTTTATTTCCCTGTTTGGATTCTGTCTAGTTGATCTGTCCCTTGGTGAGAATGGGGTATTGAAGTCTCTCACTCTTAAGATATTAGGATCAATGTGTCATTTAAGCTTTATAATGTTTTATTTACGAATGTAGGTGCTCTTGCATTTGGTGCATAGGTGTTCAAAATTGTGATGTCCTCTTGATGGATTTTTTCTTTGATCAGAATATAGTGTCCCTCCTTATCTTTTTTGATTAATTTTGGTTGAAAGTCTACTTTATTAGATATTAGAATGGTTACTCCAACTTGTTTTCTGGAACCATTTGCTTGAAAAACATTTTTTCCAGCCCTTTACTCTGAGGTAGTGTTTATCCTTGTTACATAGGTGTGTTTCTTGGATGCAACAGAATGTTGGCTCTTGTTTCCCCAACCATTCTGTTAGTCTGTGTCTTTTTATTGGGGAGTTGAGTCCATTGATGTTGATAGATACTAGTGACCAACAATTGTTACTTTCTTTTGATGTGTGGTTGGTGGTGTTGCTGAGTTTCATTGCCTGTATTCTTTTTTTTTTTTCTTGTGTAGTTATCTATTTCCTCTGTTTCCTCAGATGTAGTTGTTTTCTTTGGTTTGGAGTTTCCCGTCTAGTAACTTCTGTAGAGCTGGGTTACTGTGTAGATATTGTTTAAATTTGGTTTTGTCATAGAATATTTTGACTTCTTCATATATTTTGATTGAAAATTTTTCTGGGTATAGTAGTCTGTGGTCCCTTAAGGACTACATGATAAATGTCTAGGCCCTTCTTGCTTTCATAGTTTCTGTTGAGAAATCTGGTGTGATTCTGATAGGTCTACCTTCATATGTTACTTGGCTTTTTTTCCTTGCTGCTTTTAAATTTTTTTCTTTGTTTTGCAGATTCAGTGTTTTGAATATGATGTGACGTGAAGTATTTCTTCTCTGGTCTAGTCTATTTGGTGTTCTGTAGGCCTCTTGTATGTTTATGGACATCTCTTTCTTTAAGTTGGGGAATTTTTCTTCTATAATTTTCTTGAATATATTTTCTGGACCTTGGAGCCTGATGTCTTCTTTTTCATCTACTCCTATTATTCTTAGATTTTGTCTCTTCATGATGTCCTTGATTTCTTGGATGTTTTGTGTTTGGAACTTTTCTGATTTTATTTTTTCTTTGAGAGACATGTCAATTTCCGCAAGTGTATCTTCAGCACCTGAGATTCTCTCTTCCATCTCTTGTATTCTGTTGGTGATGCTTACCTTTGTAGTTCCTGATCTTTTCTCTATGTTCTCCAGCTCCTGGTTTTTCTCTTTTTGTGTTTTCTGTATTGATTCTAATTCTGTTTTCATGTCTTGCACCATTTCCTTCATCTGTGTGAATGTGGATTCCTATCTTTCCACGATGGCTTCTATATTTTTGTCCGTTTTCTCTCTATATATTGCTAATTGTGCCTCTACTTGTTTGGCTGTATTTGCCTGTATTTCTTTGAGAGCTTTGTTTATCTCCACTTTGTTTGCCTCCATTTTCCTGGTCATTTCTCTGAGAGCTTGATTTATTTCCTCTTTGTTCGTCTCGATTTCTGTGGCTATTTCTCTGAGGGCTTTGTTCATTTCGTCTTTATGGGCCTCTAATAGCTGGAAAAACAGTTTTAAAGTCATTTTCTTGTGTATCTAGTGAATTGAAGTGTCCATTGTTTTGTGGGGTTGCTGGTGAAGCCATAATGTCCTGATTTTTGTTGGGTGTGTTCTTATGTCTGCCTCTGGCCATCTGGTTATCTATAACCCTCACTGTTGGCTCCTGGAGTTTGTAGTTCAGGCTAAGATTGGCTCTTTCTGTTGTCTGGACTGTTTATTCAGGAAGATGAGAGAGGTTCACTGGTTTGAGAGTTTGCGTTGTGGTTTCAGTTTTATCTAAGTAAGGAATGTGACGCTGGCGCTATTCCCATGTGCTTTTAGCAGGCGCAGTGTGCATGCACGGATTCCCTGACTATTGCCATGGCCTGCAGGCTACTATTATTCAGCTCTGTCTAGGATCCTGAGATTGTTTGTCTGTATTTCACTCGTAGTCCTGCAAGGCAGAGGCTTCAACTTTGGGGTCGCTATCCCAAGAATCCCTATGGTGCCCACACTAGGGGTGTGGGTGGCAGGGATCTCTTGTCTGGTTGCTTAGTAGAGAGGCCCTGAGTCTGGGGCAAACACTCCCTAGATGGCACACTCACTCCCTTGCAGGACCAGTTGGATTGCACAGGGGTTCCCCTTGCTCTCTACTCTCTGATTTGATCCTGCTGGGGCAAATGCGGGTATAGGCTAATAGTCAGCTCTGTGGTACTGTAGCAGCAGGACTTGGTGTCCACCTGCCCTGTGTGTCACCTCTCTGAACTTCCCGTCCGACAGAAAAGTCTTATGATGGCTGGTCCTGGGGTAGCACAGCAGAGAGTTGGGTTGAGTGTTCTCAAGCCCAGATCTCGAGCCCAGATCTCTCTGCCAGAAGCCGTCAGGTGCTAGCACATATGTCGGCGGTTCCAGGAGAGTACCAGGTAGGGTTGAGTGTCCTCAGATCCAGAACTCTGGTTTCTCTGCCAGGGGTTGTTGGGTGCGCTGGAGAGGGGGTGCTGTGGCCTGTGGCAGGCTGCCTCTCTGACCTTCCCCTCCAGTAGGGCAAGTTTATGGCAGCACTCTCAGGGGAGTGCCAGGAGGGGTTGGGAATTCTCAGTCCGGATCCTGAGCTGCCAGGGGCTGGGGCTGCCAGTGCTAGGACTTGGTTCTAGACCATATTGCGCTGGACCCGGGAGAGTGTCAGGACTTGGTTTTTCTCAGCCCCAGATCTCGGGGGTTTTGGGTGGAAGCTGCAGCTCTCACTGGGCTGGAGTAAAGACAGTATAGTCTGTGGTGGGTTCTGCTGGCTACCTCCAGCCTCCTCCAAAGAGGGAGTAGGGAGTTGGATATGGGAAGTGCCTAGGAATTACCTCCCGGGGTGCCTCCTCCCGGAGGAGTCTGCTATGACCCGATTCTAGATGGACTCAGTTTATAGTCTCTTTCTTCCTGGAAGTCTAGATAACTCTGTTCAGGGTTGATCAACCCCTTCAACTCACCAATTTCGGAATTGCAGGTCCTTTGCCCTTCAGCTAAGGTGTACACTAGCCGCCGCCATCTTCTTCTGCCCTTCACTGTCTTTTAAAATTAAAGGGAGGCATTAGCAAACATTTCACAAGATACCTACTTGCATAAGTTCAAATATCCTTTAAACACATGTAAAAACTTTCGGGTGTACAAATGAACAGAAACATTGGATAAATTCCTGTCATTTTCAAATATGAAAAAAGTATAGTGAGGCAGGAAAGATGGGTCAGTGGTTAAAGCACATATTACTTTTGCAGAGGACCGAGTTCAGTTCCTGGAACCTTCATGGCAGCTCACAACCATCTGGAACTCCAGTTCCAGGGAACCTGGAGCCATCTTCTGACTTATGTAAGCATCATGGTAGACAGTCATACATTCAGACAAACCACTCATGCACATAAAAATAATGAATTTGAGAATGAATGAATAAACAAAAAGAATGTACTGCTGAGGAAATGGGAAAACAAAACCTTTTTTAATATCATGGAGGACCTTAAAGACCAGTAGGACCTTTGTAGAGAGCGTGTGGCCAATGCATAAACAAAGTATGGATTTGTTTTTTGACTCAGCTATTTTACCACTAAAATGTACGTTATGGAAACACAGCAATAATGAAATGAAAACATTTGCAACAACACGAAAATAAATATAAGATGAAAATGAAGATATTAGAAATTAGATTTTTGTTATCGTGTGTTAATACAGTAAAATGATGAGTTTTCCATGTAAATGTATATTATGTATGTAAATGTATGTTTATTATGTACCTTGATCATAATCATCCATTCATACTTTCTCTTGTTCCTCCTCCATCTTCCTTCTCTTCCTTTTTCCAAATAGCCTCCTCATAGAATTTACTTTTTTTTTTTTTTGATTCCACGTCTAACAGAAAACCAATTTTGCTTCATCTAGTGATGTTTAGTTTGATCTGAAAGGACATGATTTCATTCTTCAGGACTGAGTAAAAGTGTACTGCATATATATTCATCATTTTCTTTATCTATTCATCTGACTGTGGACTCCAGGCTGATGCTGTAACTTTGAATAGTGACACAACAATTGAGAGCCTGCAGATATCTCTAGAGTATGTAATGGTAATGTTAGGATTTATTAAACTTGAGTGTGCAGGCCATTTTAGTGAATTCTGACTGTGATAGTGTCGGGACTTATTTATAATGGAAAACTTTTTGATATAACCTGAATGCCTACAGACTGAATGTTGTGTGAATCAACACTGCATGTTTATATAAGGAAGTCTATGTGCCTGTAGATAAGAATTAGATAGAGATGAACTAATGATGGGGTCATTTACAAATTAAACAGGAAAAAAATGGCCCTGAAGATTTTATATTTGAACTAAGCCATGCTGCTAGACTCTTTGTATTTCTAGCATGTAGCTAGATGGTTGGTCATGGAACATCTGAGATTCTGTAAACATTGTATGACCCAGTCTATCCGAGTAATATTTGTCTATACAGCTCTGTATCCATCATCTATGTGCCTGCCATATATGTCTGTCTGTTCATCCATGAATAACAATGTAATAATGAATATATATGCATGCTATATATGTCTGCGTATGTAAGTTTATGCGGACTTGAGTCAGCTGTGTAGCACTGTAACAAGCACTTGAGCTAATCCTAAGTTAAAAGGACAGAACGTTTACTTAGGTCAGGGTTGCAGCTGTGGGTGCCTGTTGCTTGGGCCTGGGACAACACATGAAGCATAGACTTCTGGAGTTTATGTGGCAGAAGCTCCTTCACCTCATGGCAACAAGAAAGTAAAGACAGTAAGGGTGAAGAAGAGGGTGAGGCTCTGCTGTCCTCAAGTCCAGTGAGCCAACTTCCTTTGATAGGCTCTATCTGTAACCACTAACATTGGGGGTTATAGAATATAGCGTGTGGTCCTTTGTAGGACACAGAAAATCAACACTGAATGTATAGATAGAAAACGTGTGTGTGTGTGTGTGTGTGTGTGTGTGTGTGTAACTACCACTTAAACAGATGCTCATTACCTCACTGTCATTTTTTTATTTTGATCATCAACTTGATTGGCTCTGGAATAAGATAAAAGACACATGTCCCTAAGGATCATCAAGGGAATTTCCAGGAACATTTAGCTGAGTGTGGGGAAAGGCCATCTTTCCAGAGTGGGCATGAATTCCTGTGGCAGCTGAGATACAAGAAGATTCCATGGAAATATCAGGGTAACTTCTTGCTGCTGATTTCATCTCTGCTGTTGCTGTTGCAGCTGCTGCCATTGTCCACTGGTGTCAGAACCCAGCTTCTCCATCTTCAGATGAAGATTAAGAAAGAACAGCTCTACAGGAACCCCTACCCCAACCCCAGGATTTTAACATCAGAATGGGATTGCTGAGGCATCTGTCCTCATGGACTGGGCACCTGTTGGATTCTCTGCTCTGAAGCCCACCACTGTTGGATTACCTATCACATACAGTGTAAACAAACATAATCTCCTTCATAATGTATTTATTCTTTGAATTCCCTTCCTAAAGAGAGTACCAATACATGCCTCCACCTAAAGAGAATACCATGACCATACTGAAGGTCACTACTGGGTTCTTAAACACGTATTTACCTATTCTCTCTAATATTAGAAAGTAAGACACTTAGGGATTTTTTTTTTCTGTTTTCTTTTTTTGTTGTGGTTGATTTCCAAAGGAGAAGAAGTAGTTGTTTAAGAACTTCTGAAATAAAATTATGATGTGCATGATATAATATAAACAGTAATTATATTGATTTCTCCTTTGTCCAAAACACAGGTTAGACATCAGACTGAAGAAGTCATTTATGCTGTAGGTACTTAAATGTCACACGTGGGTTCCATTTAAGGGATCAGGTTTTCATGCCTTTGGTACTTTCTACAGCATGGCAAAGAACCTCTCGATATTACTTTCTGGATATATTTTCTCATGCTACCCAGGTGGATGTTTGCATTTGAACGAAGGAGTTATTGAAGTCTTTTGACAACAATGTCTCCCAAAGATCCTGAAGAGGAAATCATGTTGAATTTGATACATCATCAATGAGCAACTCAAGGAGAAGTGATAGGACTTATTTTATGAATGGTGATGGAGACACCCCTTCCAGACACAGTCTGTATCTAGTTGAAAAAGAAAAACCCTACTGAATCTGGAAGGGATGTCTCAGAGAACTAGAGTGTGGAGGCTATGTAGGAGGAGGCTGAGTGCCCTGCTCTGTCATCCTCCACCTTAGCCCCTTGAATCAGGGTGTCTTACTGAACCTGGGGAAAGGTTGGTGGCCAGCAAAAACACTCTATCTTCTGTCTCCACCTGCCATCCCCCATCCCACCCATAACACTGGACTTGCTGTGCGTGCATGCGTGGCCACACCTGCTTTTACATGAGTGCTGGAGATTTGAATGTAAGGTTCCCATGCTTGCACAGCAAGAGTCCTTACCCTCTGAGCCATCCTTTTATCCCTGTTACAATTTTAAAAGATATAGAAGACTCTTAATGCCGTTCTGAACACTCTCCACTTCTGTAACCCTTTGCCCTTTGTTGGCCATCCCCACAGGCTGTATCATTTGCTTTGAAGTGTGAGAAAGTGATCTCAGCTCGAGATCCTGCTCCACAGGGAGGCATCATCGATTTCTTACAGAGAAGCAGAGAGTTGAGATGTCGCCTTTAAACTTGGCTGACAGATCCCAGCAGCTTGTGATATCTAATTTACTATAATGAAATCATGGTGTTCTCTGGTCCTCTAGCAGAGAAGGGAAGGTGAAAGGTCATGGAAGGGAGGATCTTGAGCAGCCAAGTGTAAACGACTGTTCATTCCCATAAGTCCAGTCTCATTCTGGACTCACCTACTCTGTGTTAACTAAACAGTCTTCTCAGAAAGTGAAAAGGGAAAAATATATATGTATATGATTGTGTGTTCATTATGATTTAATTACTCAAACAGTAAACTTTATCTTTCTATTTTATATTTCTGCTTCACTATAAAAGATTCTTGCAATTTTACAGTTGATATGTTCAACAGAAAGGATTTCTTTGTGCTCAACAATGGTTTTAGGCATCTTCTCAGTTCTTCTAAGTCTCTTCCTTCAATAATTAAGTCACACAATACTTGGAGAGATTTTGAAGTTTTTTTTAACTCAGCTGTGACTCAAGTTATATTTTTCCATTACTGCTTTATTTTCATACTGCACTTGGCTTTTAAGGAGAAAGAAACAAAGCTGATAATGACGTTTTCCACAGAGTCAGTGCCTTTTCAGGAATCTCCACCGCTCTGAGGAAGCTCTTAGCTCATTATCTGGGTCTGCATCATCTCTGGGTGGCCAGTTCCTCTCTTTAGGGGTATAATGAATGAGGTAAATTATGATAAGGAGCAAGAAGTCTTTCACTGTACCATCATAATTCCATGTTGTATTATGTCTCATCAGAAATAGATGCTATAATGGAATCTCTGAGGCACACAATCATTGCTGCATCATTAGGACACTCTGAGTAGGATTCACTCTACTTTTCTTACTAAAAGCTATTGTTCACAAATGCCAAAAAAAATTAATACAGTCCTTCAGCCAAGCGCTGGAATGGATACTCGTAATCACAGGTTCTATTTTCAGAACATCTTTTCTACTCATTGAGCAATTATGGATTTCTCTGTCATTGCAATTGAGGTAGTTCCTGAATGTCTGTCTGGAGATGCAGGAAGGCACTTTTGTACATGCTGTCTAATTACTTCAGAGTCTAGAAAATTTCATGGGGAAAGTAGAGGCAGTGTTATTAATTCACAAATAATGCTGAGGCAGAGGGCAGAAATCTGATGGCTGAAAAATTTCATAGCTGGTATTTAAATCTTCTCAGTCCAGGTAAAGCGATCTGTCAGCTATTTCTCTCATGTGGGTCCAGGAAGCAAATCAGACTCTATAAAGTAGAACCCTGTAATGCATGAGGGAGGTCGTTCATTAAAAATTCTCATGTGAACACACACTCACAAAGCTTTGCATTGTGATTCACATTTTTTAATCATGACAGTTGACTCACTTCTCTTTGGACTAAAAAGCCACATGTATCAATGACAGTACCTTTATGAATTACTACCCCCAGTCCTCTCTACAAACTCTGCAAAGCAGGTTTGAGTAGCTCTTATTGTACATCTGAAAAACCACCGGGCTTTGAGGGTTATCATTTAATTTACTGCTTTTCTGCTTTGGAGACCGTTAGGTTTGCTGGAAAATGGAGAATAAGGCAAAAGTCTTGGGAATTTCTTAGATGAGATTTTATTGTTTTTGTAAAGTCCCACAACTGTTTATCTCAGCATAGAGAGGAAATTGGAACAGTCGGAGAGCTGAGCTGACTATAACTTTACATTTGGCTTAAAAGAAAGGATACCTTTTTGTTGCAAATTGCATGGGTCCTCTGGAGACACTACAGTGAATTAGAAGGCAAGAGACTCTTCATATAATTCTGAATGGGGCAGATGCGTTGCGGCTGTTGCTCACAGGTGTTGTGTTGGAGTGTTTGTTCATTTTTCAGCAGTTGGAGTGGGTACTTGCATGTTCCTTGCTTCTTCTGTGTAACCAAGATGACCTAGACTTTTGCTTCTCTTTTAGCTGTCTCACATGTGTGTGCATATGCGCTGGGTACGTGTGCATTTATAATTGTGTATATATGCATTTCTACTGTAATAAGCATGGAGTTTTTTCCTACTAAATATAAATATATGCAGTTTCTTATTTTAAAATTTTACTTTCCAACATAACTCCTACATGACCTGTGATATGGAGTTGGAGCTTTTGGTAAGTACACTACAATACAGGGGCTTTTTTTTTTTTTTCTCTATAGAGAATGCCCTGTTTATTCTCAGCATCAGAAACATAGATAGCAAACTACTTTCCATTATTGTAAAGAGAGCAATTTACATCAAAGATCTAGCTAACAAATTATGCTCTAATACCACAGAGAAGAATCATCATCTCAGGCAGGATGTACAGGGGAAGAAGATGGGCCAATTAACCCAGGATTCAAGATCATTTGCTTTTTGTGGGGAGAGGTTGATGGGTCAATGAGCAAGACAAAGAATGAGCGCTGAGAATACATTGTACACATACCCTTCCCATGCTGAGTAGTGTGAATTTGGGTCTCAGATTCTGTAATGAGTTCCTGGCCATGTGTGAGTTGATATTTGACAATGTTTTACAAGGACCATGCATGGAGATTCCCGAGAACCTCTGCACAGATGCAGCTCAGTATCCAAGTGGGTTCCCTACTAAGGGGAACAGGGACTGTCTCTGATATGAACTCAGTGGCTGACTCTTTAATCACTTCCCCCTGAGGGTGGAGCAGCCTTACTGGGCCACAGAGGAAGACAATGCAACCAATGCTGATAAGAACTGATAAGCTAAGGTCTGATGGAAGGGGAGGAGGACCTCCCCTGTCAGTGGACTTGGAGAGGGGCATGGGAGGAGATGAGGGAGGGAGGGTGGGGTTGGGAGGAAATTAAGGAGAGGGATGCAAAGTGAATAAACTTTAATTAATACAAAAATTTTTAAAAAGTTAAAAAAACAAAGCCTGTACCTGAGCTTAATGTTATTTGAATCCCAGCAACTGTTATAAAGAGGTTTCTAATGTTCCCCAGTATTTGGCAAAAGCAAAACTAAATCATTTGGTGAAATTATTTGGCAATATAATTTGGTAATATTATTTTATTTTGGGATATTTTCACATTTTGTCTATTTGCTATAAAAGCTACAATAAAGTGATCAGTACAAGGTAAAAAATAAAATAAATCAGAAGTACAGTATGAAGAAACCACAGCTGAGAATGAAAAAAGACAAAGGAAGAAGGGGCTTCTTATGTTGGAATTATTAGATAAAATTATACATTCAATGACAATATTTTAAATTATGAAAAATACAAAGATAAATCAAGTAACTGAAAAATGTCATAAATTCCACATAGAGTGTAAGAGCAGAGGGGATACAGCTAATGAGAGAATGAGTGAAGAGAAACCAAGACCAAAAAAGTTACATTTAAGGACAGAGAGCTGAAATGTTAGAAATGTTTCAGTATAGATACAGTAATTATAGGAGATTCAATAAGACTCAGGATCACAAGACTCAGGAAGAAGTAAAATAAGGTAGAAATAATTTTAAGAAATAACTGAATATATTTGACAGACTCAAGAAGGCCTATAAGTCACAGTTTTGACAACATCACACCAAACATTTTCAACAACCTGAAAAAGTAAAGTGGAATGTAAGGGAAATCAAGAAATAGTAAACACATCAAGACTTAGAAAGGGGCTTGAAAGAAGTTAGATATTTGCTTGATATCTAAATTATTAATTGAAATGAAAATAATTAACACATCAAGACTAAGAAAGGGGCTTGAAAGAAGTTAGATATTTGCTTGATATCTAAATTATTAATTGAAATGAAAATAATTATAGGCCATTTCTACCCAGTGTGAATGAAACATTTCTAACTAAATAAAATATTTCCAGATAAAATATATCATATCAACCACCCATTCTTGCTCTATAGTTCTTATGGCCCAGCCTGGTTCACAAAACTCTGTTAAACAAACAAGCAAAGAAACAAACAAAAACCAAAGAAACAAAACAAACAACAACAAAAAAGTAATTGGAATACTTCTAAACTACTCCAAAGATAACGTAGTGATTTACTATGTTAGAACCATGTTGGGTTAATTTAGAACAAGAGATTAAGTTTTGTGAATCAACATAATTCATTACAGAGTAAAGAGAAAAGGTGAGTTGATTATTTTAATTAAAGTAGGAAAAACAAGGTGGAGGTGTAGCTCAGCTCGAAAAGCATTTTCTAGCTCGCACAGGCCCTGGGTTCGATTCCCCAGCATGACACAAATGAGTCATAGCAGAACATGTCTATTAGTATCAATACAAAGAGTAAGGAGGTAGGAGAAACAGAAATTCAAAATAATTTCAGCTACACTACATAGTGATTTCAAGGCCTAGAGTGCGTGAGACACTCCTCTCAAAATAAAAAGCAAAGGAAAAAGAAGTAGGAAGACTATTTCAAAATCTGTTTATTTTAAGCATATTTATAAAGGGATTTGTACTATTGCATGCTATCCAGCACCGTAGAAAAGAAAGGGACATTTATTAATCATTCCTTATAATTTTCTTTAGGTTATTAAAAAGAAAAAATAAATTTTGTTTAAATTTTTATTTTATTTTTATTTTATTTTTATGCACTTTGTATCCCAGCTGTAGCCCCCTTTACCATTCCTTCCCAATCCCACCTTCCCTCCCTCTTCTTCTCCTATGCTCCTCCCCCAGTCCACCGATAGGGGAGGTCCTCGTTCCTCAGATGGAGGTCCATCTGAGCGTATCTATCAGGTCTCATCAGGACTGGCTTCTTTGTCTTCCTCTGTGGACTGGTAAGGCTGCTCCCCCTCAGGTGGAGGTGATCAGAGATCCAGCCCATGAGTTCATGTTAGAGACAGTCCCTGTTCTTATTACTGGGAAACCCTCTTGGACACTGAGTTACCATGGGCTACTTCTGTGCAGGGGTTCTAGGTTATCTCCATGCATGGTCCTTGGTTGGAGTATCAGTCTCACAAAAGGCCTTTTTGCCCAGAAACAAATCATGAAATTTGCAAGCAAATGGTAGGATCTAGAAAAGATCATCCTGAGTGAGGTAACCCAGAAGTAGAAAGACACACATGGTTTATATGTACTTATAAGTGGATATTAGACATATAATATAGGATAATCATACTAAAATCGGTGCACCTAAGGAAGCTAATCAAGAAGGAGGATCCTGGGTAAGATGCTCAATCTTCATTCAGAAATGCAAAGGAGACAGACATCGGAAGAGGGAGAAAACAGGGAACAGGACAGGAGCCACCATAGAGGGCCTCTGAAAGACTCTATCCAGCAGGGTATCAAAACATATGCCGAGATTCATAGCCAAACTTTGGGCAGAGTGCAAGGAATCTTATGAAAGAAGGGGGAGATAGAAAGACCTGGTGGGAACAGGAGAACCATGAGAAGAGCAACAGAACCAACATTTTTGTTTTTTAAGAATCATAGAAAGTAAAGAAGAGAAGTTTTTGTTTTGTTTTGTTTTGTTTTGTTTTTCTTTGTTTAACAGTGTTTTGTGAACCAGGCTGGGCCATAAGGACTATAAAGCAAAAATGGGTGGGTGGTTGATATGATATCTAGAAATTGCAAAATATTCCATCAGTCAATTACTCAATTTAATATGTAGCTTTAGTAGGACTTAAAAACATATGATCAGGGAGATCAATATGTAAAGGCACAATGCATTTCTCTATATTAGTAATAATAGTCAGATAATTTAAAAATGCTCACCTACAGAAAAATGAAGAAGCTCAGTCTTGTAGAACAAGTAAAGTAACTGCATTGGACCTTAGTGAAGGCTATAAAATAGTATCAACTGTGATTCTTTTGTATGTGTGAGTACACATTTTTGCGCATTAGTGTGAGGGAAGAGAGCAACCTCCCTCAGGGGTTGTTTCTCAAGGGTTGTCCACATGCGTTTTTGAGATAGGATTTCTCAGTGGCCTGAAAAACACCAAGTGTGCTAGGTTGGCTGACATATAAGCCCTGGGAATCTGCCTTGAACTCAACTGTTTGGTGCTTTCGATAGCAAGCAGAGCCCACCATACCTTTTTATCCCACACCATACTGTTTAAATGGATGCTTGAAAACTGAATTCTCCTCACAGATGTTAGGCAAGCATTCTCCTGACTGAGCTGTCTCCCTAGTCCCTGAATCTTTTTAAGATCATAAGAAAATGGAATAATGAACTAGACATGCGCTAGGCAAAGGACGCAATGCTGTCAGCCTGCCAATACTCTCCAAACTGATTGACAGTTTCAACGAAACTCCTGTCAAATCACAAAGTAGTTATAGAAATATTAGGTTTGCATGTAACTTGACATGTCAATTTGAAAATTTTATGAAAATGGAAAAAAAACCAACACAAACTAGTTAAAACACAACAGATGAAGAAGAAATAGGAAAGTTTTGCTTTGGCCTAAAACAGATTGTTTTAGATCTACAGTAATCAAACAAGGACAGTTCTCTACAAGAATAAACTGTAGGTTCCTTGGATGACAATGAACATGGAAAAGAACCTAAAAGATAGGGAGAGATTGCTTTGTGAGAAGTTTATATCTCACAGCACTGGGAACAGAGCAGGCAGGTCTTTAATATAAAATGTGTTTGTACAATACGGTAGTGTATAAGAAAAAATGTGATTTGAACCTCACAGCATATGCAAAAATGAGTCCCTGGAGGAGTAGCTATAAATGTGAAAAAATAACCTCAAAATCCCTTAAGAAGGCAATAAATATAGCTATGTCTTGGAATAGAAAAAGCTAAGATTTAATAATTGAAATGAAAAGATTCAAAAGCTGACTTTATAAAACTAAGAACTTTAAAAATACTTATTTTATCTTTTATTTGGGCACTTGAATGCATGTGCCTGTATGTGATGTATGTCCACTGAGGCACAATAATTACAGGTGGTTGTGAGACATGAACTTGGGTGCTGGAAGCTAATCTTGGGTCCTTTGGAAGAGGAGCCCACTCTTAACCACAGATTCCTCTCTCCAGGCAACCAAATCAACAACTTTCTCTGTGGAGGATGTTCAAAACGTAGTTAGTCAGGAGCTGATGTTTATGTTCTAAACATTTCCAAATAGTCTAAGTGAAAACAAAACTCTTGAAAGACTTATGAAGGCATTTCATAGACACTAATAGCCAAGTGACCAGGAACCTCAGAGAAATGTTTCTGTTATAACAACAGATCAGTGCTACTAGAGTTTGGGTATTGGACATTTCCTGAGATACCCTGTGCTATTGGTGTGATCCCTGCACGAGAATTAAACCTGTTATATAATGGGATAATGGAGAAATGGAGGATAATTTGAGCTTCTGTGGCCAAGGATGTCATGATCTGACTCCCCAGCAGCTATGTGTGTCCTTGATTTTACTTCCCTTTTGATACCTGCATATTCCCATGGCCTGATGTGTTGTCTCACCATAGGAACAAAGCAACAGAGCCAAATGATCATTACCCGAAGTGCCTGAAAGTGTCAATTGCAATAAACCTTTCCTCTTCATAATGGCTTATCTTGGTTATTTCAGTATAAGGATTAAACACTGCCTGACATGGTATGATGAGTAAAAGGACAATTAGGTGCTTTCATATGCTCATCAAAATAGTTAAACATAAAGGCTGACATTTCCAAGTGGTTAGCAAGATTACAGGACACTGGCAGTTGGTGCAAGACTGGTCACCAACCATATATTCTACTCTGATGTCAGTTTCTGTGATAGGCACCATGGCCACCACCAACTTGAGGAAGAAAAGTTTATTTGTCTTTTACTTTCTGCTAACAGCAGCCCATTTTGGAGGGAAGTCAGGGTGGGAATGAAGCAGAAACCTTCAAGAAATGCTATTTACTGTTTGCTTTTCATCTTGCTTAGCTTTCATTCATATACAACCCAGGACCACCTATGTGGTCCCAATAGACATGGCCATAGGCCAGTCTGATCTGGACAGTCTCTCAACTGAAAGTCCCTCCTCCCACGTGCCTCTTAGTTTTGTTGATTTGAAAAATAAAACTTACCAGGACACTGCTTAATTTGAAAAGCCCAGATCTAGCAGCCTTGGTGAGATAGAGAAGTCCATCTAAAGAGGTGTCCAGCATGTTTCTGCTTCTTTGGCTTAGTTGACCCCTGTCTTGATCAATGGAACCAGCAAATGTGGAAGAATAAGGCGTATGCAAAAAAAGTAGAGAAAGGCTAAACCCCACCAGATACACATGTAAAAATGAATAAAGACATTCTGAGATAAATATTCTTTCAGTTCCTTCTCTTATCACCTCTTGCCTCCTGATCTAAACTTCATTTATGTTTCTCTTCTGGCTAAAAGCACCTGGTGGAAAACATAACCAAAGCATAACAATATGCGCAGTAAAAATGTTGCAGGGTCCTTACCATAAGAATGTAAGCAAGCCCAAAGAATGGGAGGTGATTTTACAGGGTTGTTGAACATACAATACTAGATTTGAATCTTGATGCAGTGTTTTCCTATGTGTCTGATTGTGTCCAAGGTTCCCTGAAGCTTTAATTTCACTGCCCCTAATACACTGGGCATTGATGTACAGTTGTGGGTGTAGCTCAGCCCTAAGGGACTTGTCTAGAATGACTAAGACTCTAGGTTCTGTTCCTGGAATCACTCACAAAAATACATCTCATAAGCATGTTTAAGGAATAAGTAATGATCTATATACATTTAAAAATAGTGTCTTATGGTTTAGCAATAAGGTTCAACAGGTTGAGGCACTTACAGGGGCTCAAGGCCTGAGTTCAATCCCAGGAACCCAAAAGACAGCACGAGCAAACCAGTTCTGGAGCATTGACCTCTGATCTCTGACTGCTTGCTAAAAAATACAGTTTTCATTGAGAGTATTAATAAATGGTTCCCATTAATTACCTTGTGAGTGGCTAGACTCTTAAAAGCCCAAAGAACTTTTAAGAACACCAATACTAGCCTTGACTAAAGATCAATAAAATTGTGATACCTTCTACTTAAAACTTGCCTTAGCCATAAGCTCAGTAATACCCCTCATTAGCGTTTGTTAGGCCATAACCCTTTGGCTTGTGTGTTTTGCCCTGGTTATTTTTCTAGTGAGTTGCACTCCAGCACTCACTGAATTTACAATAGGCGAAGAGGGGAAGCTCTCCTAGGTTGAGAACATGTCTTGCAGTTTAGTGGATGAGTGCAGCTGTGTGGGGAGCAGGAACTGTAGGCTAGTGTCTCCTGACTAGTCAACATGCCACTTCTAGGCAATAATGTTGGCATGACCTGAGCCAGCCAGGAGGAAGGTGGGTGCCTAAGGAAAAAGAAGAAGAAGAAGAAGAAGAAGAAGAAGAAGAAGAAGAAGAAGAAGTTTGAGATTGTTGGTTAAACTGAAAACTTAATTGGGCGTCAGAAACCTTAACATGTAATCTCACAGTGAGCCATGTTCTTTCCTTAAAGTGTGCTTTATCCCCCCCCACCACACACACACACCACACACACACACACACACACACACACACACACACATTCTGTGTTAAGAGGTTTATTTAATGGCATACTGTGCTGGAACGCTAAAGACCTGCAGTAGATGTAAATTCCAAGTCTTGTGAAGTTATCAAAATGCACATGAATCAAGTTTTTTAAATATTTATTTATTCATTATTTATACAGCATTCTGCCTGCTTGTGTGCCTGTGCACCAGAAGACGGCACCAGATCTCACTATAGATGGTTATGAGCCACATGTGGTTGCTGGGAATTGAACTCAGGACTTTTGGAAGAACAGCTAGTGTTCTTAACCTCTGAGCCATCTCTCCAGCCTATGAATCAAGTTTTAATGCACTATCTGGGTAAATGAGGCTGTCCATTGCACCATTTCTTTCTTTGGGTTCTCAGGTATAGTTGGACAGTGTCAGAACTCTGTAACATTGATATTGAACAAAAAGTAAACCTAAAAAAAAAAAAAAAGCCAAACAAAACAAAAAAAACAAATCAATCTGATAACCTTGAGAAAAATTATGAGAAGTCTTTAAAAGAGGCTCAGGAAACCTTCCCATTTCTATCATCACTATTTTGGGTGTCTGGTTCCATACAGAATAAAACTCATTTGTTTTCAAAACAAACAAACAAACAAACAAACAATCAAAGAAACAGCTCTTTTCATTAGCTTCTGCCAGCCCTAGCTCCAGGGGTTGACCTTTTTATGACCTTTGTACAAAGTTGGCTACTTGAGAAAAAGTCATTCTGTGACCCACCCCCACCCTCCTCATGGATTATGAAGGAAGAAATATCACATCAGAGAACAGTTCTAATGTGAGATAACCGTGGCTTACTTACACCACCACTACATGTTAGGTGGGTGGAGAAGCAAAAATCTGTTCTTAGAATTCAGAGAGAAGATGTCCACAAATCGCTGCATCCCACATGAGTTCCTTCTTGTTGGCAGGTGCTCTTTAATGCTTTAAAAGTTTAATACTCTCTGGAGAGGAGTTAAATGCATTTTAAAGTGCCACTTGTTGTATGTTCTGGGGAAGTACAGAAGAGTGAGAACATTAAGGTCACAGTGCGCTGTTATTGAAAATGAATCCCATTTTGCTTTCCCTTTGCAGTCTTCATATATTTTTCATAAAATAGGTTCATCCATATTTTAAGATTTATGATCTTGTGTTTCTGTTCTGCCCTTATCTAGTGTGTAGACGGGTGTTATTTCTTTCCTCTGAGAGTTTAGCAAAGAGTTGGTGCTTCTGTTGTTAAAGTTTTTATTTTCTTTTTTGTCTCCTTTTTTTTTAATTTATCACAATTTATTCACTTTGTATCCCAGATGTAGTCCCCTCCCTCATGCTCTCCCAATCCTGTCCTCCCTTCCTTCCTCCCTCCCTCTTCTCTTCCAGTGCTTTTCCCCCAGTCCACTGATAGGGAAGGGCCTCCTCCCCTTCCCTCTGACCCTAGACTGTCAGGTCTCATCAGGAGTGGCTACATTGTCTTCCAAGGTTGTACTAAACTGGAAGCATGAATTGGTGAAAAAATAATAGTGAAGAGAGACATAAGAATAAAAATATTATGGCTGAGGATAAGTTACACAGTAAAACTTTGGAACCAAGGTAAGAAGAGAACAAGATTTGGAGGTAGTATAGATTTTCTTGCATGGTGGGAAAAGATCCAATTTTTCTATGTGTTTCTCTCAGTGTAGATACACAGTTTTGTGTGGTTCTTCATTCATAGCTAAGGTGTTTGAAATGGTTTTGCTCTCATCTTTTCTTATCCTTCAAATTTGGCAACAGCTGCTTAGCACAAGCATAAGTTATAGAATGCCTACAATGTGCTTTAGGTGGTAGTAAAAACTTAAGGTGTGCATTCTCCCAGATCTCTTTTGGTTCATCTCTGCAACTGGGGATGGCTGTCCTTGATGAAACTGCCCTTCATCACAGGCTCTTTGAAGATTGTTCTTCCCTTCAGATAGCTTTCTTTTCATGGGCCTTTTGTTCTTTAGTCGAAAATAGAGAGATAAGAGAAGCTTTATCAATTCTTCACTCACTAGACTCTTAAGCATCCTCTGCTTAGCTAACGTCTTCAGAATGTAGCTAACAATGGGAAAGCTGTCAGTTACCAAATCAAAGGCATGTGTGGTGGTTTGAATGACGATATCCCTATAAGGCTCTGATCTTATAGGCTCTTAACATCTGGTTTCTAGCTGGTGACACTGTGTGTAGGATTAGCAGGTATGTCTTTAAGGAGGAAGTATATCATAGGTGGTGGCCTATGTAGTTTCAAAGCCTCTTGCCATTTGGAAATGTCCCATAGCTCTGCTTTCTGTCTGTGGTTCAAGATGTAAACTCTCAGCTTCCACATCCAGATAATATGCTTGCTCACTGCTGTGCTTTCCTGTATCCCTCGGAGCTGCAAACCAAATAAATCCTTTTTTCTATAAGTTGTGTTGGTCATGGTATTTTTGTCAATGATGGAAAAGTAATATATATATATATATATATATATATATATATATATATATTAGACCTTCAATATTTTCTTTTTTTAAAAAAACAGAGTATGTTTTCAAAATATTATTTATTTTATATATGAGTGCTCTTTTACATATATACATATATGCCAGAAGAGCACATTAGATTAATATATAGATGGTTGTGAGCCACCATGAAGTTTCTGGAGGTAGAACTCAGGACCTTTGGAAGAGCAGTCACTGCTCTTAACTGCTGAGACATCTCTCCATCCCTTAATATTTTCCTACTTATCTGCCATCTTAACACAGACAACACTGTTGTGTTTTGTTCTCTGGTTTGGATTCTCCTAGTTAATAAAAATTTCCCATGCCATCTGGTTATCCTCAAAGATGAGTATCCATTTCCATGGATGCCAACTAGCCTTACAGATGTAGTCAATGTAAAGTCTACATGCTATGTATTGTGGGAATAGCTATGAATGTGACCCAACACACAATCATGAACATACTTAAAGCATTAGGACCTTTTTTGCATCTGTTTATACTCAGCTGTACAGTTCTGAAGAATGAACTTTGTAAATGATAGCACTGCGTAGCAATGTCAAAAGCTTGAGCACACCTAGAGGATGAATAACACAAACAGGCAGGCATAGAGCAATCAGATAGAGCTGATGTCATATGTCTACCTGACCAGAAATCCTGCTTAAATACTTTTGTTATTTATTTATTTGCTATATGTGTATTCATGTATCTGTATGCATGTTTGTGTTTGCGTGTGTGTATGTGGAGGTCAGATGACAACTTGCAGGAGTCAGTTTCCTCCTTCTAAAATGAAGGTTCCTGGGTTTGACCTGGAGGCAAGTGCCTTTACTTGCTGAGTCATCTTGTCTATCAACGACTTCCTGTCTCTTGTATCTGCCCTCAGAGTCTGGGGAATATTCTGTCTTTCCTATCTTATATTCAGTCTGGGATACTGGTCAGGTATTTTTCTCATAAAGGGAGTTTCAACTATCTTAGGTAAGGTGGGTCTTGGATTTGTGGTAGATGGAGGGTGACACCTGTGATGACTTGGTCTTTGTGTTTTTTTTTAAGCTCTGGACAAATGATAGAAATCCTCAGACTATTCTGTCATTCTTTTAAGTAACATAAAGTGTTCTGTCTGAGAGGTGTTGGAGTCAGCCTTATAGTTTTTGTTACTATTATAACCATAGTATGTCTTTTTTTTCATTTTATTTTATTTACTTTCATTAATTATACTGTATTCACTTTGTATCCCCCCCATAAGCCCCTCCCTCCTCCCCTCCTGATCTCACTCTCCCACCCCCTTCTTCACACATGCCCCTCCCCAAGTCCACTGATAGGGGAGGTCCTCCTCTCCTTCCTTCTGATCTTAGTCTATCAGGTCTTACCAGGAGTGGCTGCATTGTCATCTTCTGTGGCCTGGTAAGGCTGCTCCCCCCTTAGGGGGAGTTGATCTCCATGAGGTACAGACATGTTTTGCCCATTTTACATTATTAAACAAGTTCTGCAGAGGCAGAAGACCTTTTCAAAGTGATGTTATTTGGGAGGAAGATAACCTAGTTCGTGATTGATGTTGGAGGAAATGATTTGTTTATGTTGGTATTCATGGTGCTTAGACATATCTATAGCTTAGAAGGCAGGACACATTTGTTGAGTCGTAGGTGAATAAATAAAATGGTTTCATCATTGATAAAGTATAACAATAGTCTAGATATCTAAAGAAAATAAGACCTCAGTAGTAATTGTCAGGCATATGTATCATTAGTGCTAAAAACTCAGGAGTTGAGGTCTACATGGTCACTTAGCTGTCTCAGGTGCTTTTCTTGGTATTTATTATGATAAAATACTATGAAAAAAATGAGGAAGGAAGGTTCATTTGTATTCATAGTTTATAGATCATCATGGTGGAAAGATCATGGTTTCAGGAGATTAAAACACTGCACATTTCATCTGTAGTTAAAAAGCAGTGGGAAATGAATTCCAATGCTCAACTCACTTTATTTTTTTTTTTAATTCAGTTGGGGGTGGGTTTGGTACCTCCCACACTTAATGTGGGTCTTTACACTTCAATGAAACTATTCTAGATAACCTCCCAAAAGCAAACCCAGAGGCTAGTCTAACCTAGGTAATACCTCCCATGTGTGCCCACAGGCGTGTCTCCTAAAGGATTCCAGCTCCCATGAAGCTGACATTCAGAACCAACTGTCATAGTAGCCAAGAATAAGAACAAGTTTGCTGTCCGAACTGTTCTATGAGGCCAGTGGCAGTAGAAGAGGAAGTCACACATCACCTCCATCCGATCATGGCGCAGGAGTTCGATGCAGTGTCAGCCTCATTTTTAATAGAAATATTTTCTGTAATATAAATATTAAAATGCAGTCAGATGACTAGATGTTTGAAAATATGATGTACTGGATATATGGGGCAAAATTAACAATTAGATAACAGTGGGTAGGTAAATAAAGGGGTATGTGGGAGACAGGTGTCAGATCCACACAAGAAGATGGGGAAAGTTAAGAAGGGCAAATGCCTTTTTGCATGTCCTTCCTATTCGTTTACTTAAACTGATGCCAAGAGGACTCATTCAGAGAGAATGCAAATATTATTGAAATGTAATGCTTTTTGGACGTAACTATGTAGTTTGTATTCTTGTAACCCAAGCCTAAACAAGGGCATTCAGATTTCAGAATGAATCTTAAAAAGCACATTCTATGCTACATCTTAGAGAGCATGTTCTCTTTTGAGATCCCCAAAGAATTAATTAACTGCCTTTCTACCTTATAATTATATGGAGACCAATAAGGGTTACTGAATATTTTCAAGATATGGCATTATATGCTTGTTATTTCCTCATTATATTTTTCCAATGATTTTGGAATGGTACATTGAAATGGTGCCCCAAAATTAAAAAAGAAAAAAGACATTTAAATGAAATTGTTTCCTTGAATTGTATTTTGCACTATGATTTGAGATTTCTTTCTTTTTCCTTAAGTCAAATTTGATACAGAAAAGGTGAACCCCAGGAGAGTGCTCCAAGCTTCAGCTCTTGTCTGAGGTGAGTGGTGTTTCATTAATTTTCTGTGAAATCTCCTTAGGTGACAGTATAATTATAATATTATACAGCTTAGCTAGATGACTTCGAACAATCTGCCTCTGCAACCCCAGAAAGAAAGGGTCATGCAGGGTACAAGGAGGCTTCAAGATTTCATTTTGAAAACTAAGTACTCTTGGCAAGGGACAACACTGCTAATGGGTTTCTATATTGGAGGCGACTCCCATTGCTCACATGGCACCGTTCAGCTCATTGCGATGACTCAAGTGCTTCATGATGCCAATCACTTTCGTTTACACTTCTTCTTGCCTTGGGTGAGAGCATAGGAAAGTGTACTGACTGAGAAGTATTGCAGGAAGGGAGGATTAACTACTTCTTATTTTGGTATGAGGTTAGAGAAAGGTAGTGGTGTTGGGTATCAGAAATGCACTCAGAATAACATGAGCGCCTCTCAGTGGAGTGGAGCAAATAGGGTAAAACATTTGACTGTTGAAAAGCAGCTTTCTTTCTTTAGTGTAGAGAACACATTAACATTAACATTCAGAACTTTTCACTAGACTTTAATTGGCTATTTCAGTATTATGCTTTTGAATTTATCACCATCCATCGATTTCCTAGCACAGTGGACTGCCTGTTGCTTTTAATGGAGGTTATAGTTTAAAAAAATCACATCAGATCTAATATCAGCACAGTGAGAAATCAGACTTTTTTATTCTATGGTATCTGTAGACCTTGGTTCTGAGAGCCAGAGTTCAATTTTCACCTACCTCAGAACAGGACATAGAAAAGAAATCAATCAGAGTCCAGGATTGGCACACTAGATTTTGGACTTTGTTATTTCTTGCTTAGTACTTTTTTTTTTTTCTTAAATCCCAAAGTGCTGAGACAACACAAGCAAATGGAATGGAAAAAACCAGTTCAAACAATTTGTATAGCATTAGGGTTAGGAGTATACAAAATGCTTTGTGGCTTGCTTGCTTGATTGGTGATATCAGGGGGATTATCAGAGGATCTTCTTGGAATGCTGGGCTGAAAATCAATCAGTGGGAGTCATACCTGCTATGTGACTCTGACTATGGAATCTCCAGAGAATAATTTACCCCCAGAATACGGTTTATGGTAGTGTCAGGTAATTCTGAGTCCTGAAAATTATTGATCCCAAGGTTATATATAAATCCCAGTGGCTCTCAGCTTTCCTAATGCTGTAGCCCTGTACCACAGTTACAAATGTTGTGTTGACCCCAACCATAAAATTATTTTTGTTGCTATTTCATAACTGTGGTTTTGCTATGTCATAAATTGTAATGTTAGTACCTGATGTGTGGGATATCTCAAATGTGTCACAACGTACAGCTTGAGTGCCACAGGTATTCTCTCTGGGACTTGGTGTGACATGCTACAGAACTAGCATGCGATGCCAGAGATAAGAAGTGGCTGAATACTTTTCTTCTTAGTGGGATTACAGTTTTTCTTTTTTATTTATTGTTATTACTTTGCAGAATTAGATATTGAGCCCAGGACCTTGTGGTCACTTCCCACACAATCTTCCACTAAGCTGTACCCTCAAGACTAGATTCTCTCTTAAATATAATAAGTACCTTGAACAAACTTTCAATGAATGTACATAATTTAGGAACTTTCATATTGCTCACATCTTAATCTTCGTATTGACCTACACAAAGTTAGTGAATTCTACTGTGAATGAGGGATATTTGAGAGAGAAAAAAAATACTCGTACATAACCTTTAATTCTAAGGACTTAAATGTTAAAGCAATACCATTAAAATGTTGTTTAATCACCGAATGACAATCAAACCCATTCCAATATTTCTGGAAGATTATCCATCTCAAAATATGCAATTCTTTCAGAAACAGAATTATCCCTTGACCTCTGTGGGTTGCCATGAGATGAATTTGGTTGCCGTGACAGCATTAATAGTTTTAAAATTCAATAAATTCAGTTTTTTCACAAGTATAAGTATAAAAATTTACAATAAAATACTAATTTTATACTTTTTCTTGAATTTGGGAGGGGAGAGTAGTGTTCCTTTTTTTCTTTAATTTTTCAAATGTGTTACAGCCAAGCATATATGGAGTTTAAATAACTTTCTAGATAATTTTAAGAAGGGAAACTGCTAAATATATGCATGCAGATTTTAAAGTAAGCATACAATTTGAAAAAAATGTAGGTAGTTTATGTTACATATATACAATTGCATTTTATGCATTTTCTAAATAAATGAATTTGGTAAATAGCCAAGTAATATGAAGACAAACACACAGGTAAAGAGAACATACAATAATACATTCTTCTTATTCGTTATAAAGAAAATAGTGACTTTTCTGTTCAGTCATAAAAGAAAATGGCCAGTATGTATGTTTGTGACATATTTGTTAGTGTTTGAGATAAAAACAATCTTCAATTTTAAGACTAGTGTAAGGAGAATAAAAATATGATGTGCATATTGGTTAGTAGAGGGGTGACAGAAGTCGGAACATGAAGACTGATGCTTCCTGGGTGAGAGGGGACAACCTGTGAGCTGGGACAGTTTGGATCCAGGTCACCCATGAGTGTCTCTGAGGTCTGAGAGTGGTGAATATAAAACTCCATAGTACTCCCCCTTATCTTAAACAAAGGGTTCCTAGCTCAGCAGCTCCTGCTGCCGCTGCCCCAAACAGAAGCCTCCCTGCTCAGTGAGTGAGACAGCAGAGGCAGCTGCCCCAAGTATGGGTCTCAATGCCCAGCGACCAAACAGTGGACACCGCTGGGTGAGGGATCTCCTACACTTTCATTTGCCCCTGCTGGATTAAATCAGAGAGTAGAGAACAGGAGGAAATCCTGTGCTTTCCTCATAGGCCTGTGAGCAAGCGGGTACACCTTCAAGTGAGTGCATGCAGAGCCCCAGATCCAGTGTTCCTCTATGCTAGCGGCCAGACATCAGATCCCTCCCACCCACACCACCACTGTGGGCAGCATAGGGACTCTTGGGTCAGCATTCTCAACACTGAAGCCCCTGTTCTGTGGTTCTCCCAATAGAGTCAAAGCAAAAATATTCCTGGAGCTAAGATGGTGCAATCCAAACAGATCTGAATACCTAGAGGATAGTACTACAGGCCTATGGGTCACTGAGGCAGTCAGGGTACTGAGCATGCCCATTGTGCCCTTGAATGGCACCAGCACCCCTAGATGCACTTACGCTCCACACTTCCAGGCATCTACACACTTTAGCACCCTGTCCTTTAAGGCACACTTCATTCACACTCCTTCAATTGCTCACATGTGCCCATGACCTTCCTCCCTTAGCTACAGATGAAACATCAACATCCACTCTTGAAAGGGTGAACCTCTCTCATCTTCCTGAGGAATCCTTCAGACTCCAGAGACAGATGGTCCGAGTCTGAAACACAGGCTCAAGCAACAAACAGGGAAGGTTACAGATAAGCAGACGGTTACAGGTCGGCCTAAGAACACATCCAACAAAAATCAGTATATCATGACTTCACCAGCAGCTCCCAAACCAACAGATATTTTAATTCATTGGAAACACATGAAAATGATCTCAAATCTATGCTTATAGAGTTATTAGAGGAAGACAAAGAGGAAACGAACAAAATTCTCAAACAAATACAGGCAGATAGAGCCACACACAAAGAGGCACATGTAGAGGCACAAGTATAAGCACATAGAAAAGAAACTAACAAAAAAATACAGGCCATCATGGAAATACAGGAATCTACATTCAAACAGAAAAAGGAAATGGTACAAGACATGAAAACAGAATTAGAATCAATAAAGAAAAGACAGAGAAATCTCTGACACTGGAAACTAGAGAAAAGATCAGGAATCACAAAGGCAAGCATCACCAACAGAATATCAGAGATGAAAGAGAGAATCTGAGGCGCTAAAGATACAATTGTAGAAATTGATATACATCTCCAAGAAAAAGTAAAATTGGAAAAGTTTCAAACACAAAACATCCAAGAGATCAAGGATACCATGAAAAGGTGAAATCTAAGAATAATAGGAATTGACAAAAAAGAAGATTCCAGACTCCAAGGTCCAGATAATATATTCAAGACAATCAGAGAAGAAAAATTTCCCTACTTAAAGAAAGAGATGTCCATAAGCATACAAGCAGCCTATAGAACACCAAATAGACTAGACCATAAAAGAAACTCCTAAAGTCACATAATAATCAAACCACTAAATCTACAGAAAAAAGAAAAATATACTAAAAGCAGCAAGAGAAAAAAGCCAATTAATATATAAAGGTAGACCTATCAGAATCACATCAGACTTCTCAACAGAAACTATGAAAGCCAGAAGGGCCTGGGCAGATGTCATGCAGATTCTAGGAGATCACAGAGGGCAACCCAGACTACTACACCCAGCAAAGCTTTCAATCAACATAGATGGAGAAAACAAATTATTTCATGACAAAACTAAGCATAAACAAACAATATTTACACAGCAACCCAGCTCTACAGAAGACCCTAGAAGGAAAACTCCAATCTAACAAAATCAAATATACCCAAGAAAACACAGGATATAGATGACTTTCCACCAAAAATTTAAAGAAAACAAGCATAGAAACACAGTAACACCACCAACTCCACAAAAAAGAAACCAACATTTATTGGTCATTATTATCTATCAACATCAATGTACTCAACTCTCCAATAAAAAGACACAGATTAACAGAATGGTTTTGGAAACAGGATCCAGCATTCTGCTGCATCCAAGAAACAAACTTCTGCAACAAAGATAAACACTACCTCAGAGTTAGGGATGAAAAAGGGCTTTGAAGTAAACAGAGCCAGAAAACAAGCTGGAGTAGCTATCCTAATATCTAATAGAATAGACTTTCAACCAAAATTAATCAAAAAAGATGGGGAGGGGCATTTCATTCTCATCAAAGGAAAAATCCACCAGAAGGACATCACAGTCCTGAACATCTATGCCCCAAATTCAAGAGCAACTACATTTGTAAATGAAACAGTATTATTAAAGCTGAAATCACACATCCACACATCGATCCCAACACCTTAATAGTAGGAGACTTTAACATTCCACTCTCACCAAGGGACAGATCATCTGCAAAGAAACTAACTAAGGAAATAATAACACAGAGGTCCTAACTCAAATGGACTTAACAGGTGTCTACAGAACTTTTACCCAAACTCAAAAGAGTTTCTTAGCAACTCATGGAACCTTCTCAAAAATTGACCACATAGTTGGGCACAAAGCAAGCCTCTACAGACACAAGAAGATTAAAATAATCCCTTGTATGCTATCAGACCACCATGGCCTAAAACTAGACCTCAACAACAAAAGAAATAACAAAAAGCTTACATACACATGGAAACTAAACAGCTCTCTACTCAATGATAACTGGGTCAGGGAAGAAATGAAAAAAGAAATTAGAGACTTCCTAAAATTCAATGAAAATAAAGGCACAACTTACCTAAACTTATGGAACACAATGAAAGCAGTAAAGAAATTTGAGACATCTCATACAAGCAACTTAACAGCACAACAAAAAAGCCCTAGAAAAAAAAGAAGCAGACCCATCCAAGAGAATTGGATGATTGGAAATAATCAAACTCAGAGCTGATATCAATGAATTAGAAACAAAGAAAACACTTAAAAGAATCAATTGAACCAAGAGCCGGGTATTTTGAGAAAATCAACAAGATAGACAAACTATAAGCCAAACTAATTAAAAGGCAGAAAGAAACTTTCCAAATCAGCAAAATCAGAAATGGAAAGGGGGACATAACAACAGACATGGAAGAAATCCAAACAATCACTAGTTCTTACTATAAAAGCCTGACTGCCACAAAATTTGAAAATCTAAATGAAATGGACAGTTTTCTTGATTGATTCCATTTACCAAAATTAAACTAAGATCAGGTAAATAGTTTAAATAGTCCTATATTCCCCAAGAAAATAAAATAGAAGCAGTCATCAAAAGTCTCCCTGATACACACACACACACACACACACACACACACACACACACACACACACACGGTCTGTTGGTTTCAGCACAGAATTCTACCAGACCTTCAAGGAAGAGCTAACTCCAATTCTCTTCAAACTATTCCACAAAATACAAACAGACTGCAGGAACATTACCAAACTCAGTTTATGAGGCCACAGTCAACTTGGTACCTAAACCACACAAAGACACACACACACACACACACACACACACAAAGAGAACTTCAAACCTATCTCTCATGAATATTTATGCAAAATACTCAATTAAATACTCAGTGTAACTCTAACCAAGCAAGTAAAAGACCTGTTTGAAAAAAAAAAAACTTTAAGTCTCTTAAGAAATTGAAGAAGATATCAGAAGATGGAAAGCTCTCCCATGCTCATTGAGCAATAGCATTAACATAGTGAAAATGGCCATCCTGCCAAAAGCAATCTACAGATTCAATGCAATTCCATCAAAATACCAACACAATTCTTTACAGAAGTTGAAAAAAAATTCTCAATTTCATATGGAAAAACAAAAACCCAGAATTGCTAAAACAATCCTGTACAATATCAGCTCATCTGGAGGTATCGCCATCCCTCATCGCTCAAGCTGTACTACAGAGAACAGTAATAAAAACTGCTTGGTACTGGCATAGAAACAGAATGGCGGATCAATGCAATCAAATCGAAGACCCAGAAATAAACCCACACACATACAGATAATTGATTTTTGACAAAGAAAACCAACATGGGAAAAAAGATAGTATCTTCAACAAATGGTGTTGGTCTAACTGGATGTCTACACGCAGAAAAATGCAAGCAGATCCATATTTATCACCCTGCACAAAACTAAATTCTAAGTGGATCAAAGACCTCAACATAAAACCAGACACACTAAATCGGTTAGAATAAAAAGTGAAGAAGAGCCTTGAACTCATTGGCACAGGAGACAACTTCCTAAGCAGAACACCAACAGCACAGGCTCTAAGATCAATAATCAATAAATGGGACCTCGTGAAACTGAAAAGCTTCTGTAAAGCAAAGGACAATGTCATCAGAACAAAATGACAGTCTATAGACTGGGAAAGGATCTTCACCAACGCTATATCTGAGAGAGTGCTAATATCCAGAATATATAAAGAACTCAAGAAGTTAAAAAGCAACAAGTGATCCAATTAAAAAATGCGGTACAGAGCTAAACAGAATTCTCTGTAGAGGAATATCAAATGGCAGAGAAACACTTAAAGAAATGCTCAACATCCTTAGTAATCAGGGAAATGCAAATAAAAATGACCCTGAGATTTTACCTTATGCCCATCAGAAAGGCTAAGATCAAAAACTCAAGTGACAACACATGCTGGAGAGGTTGTGGAGAAAGGGGAACCCTCCTCCGTTGCTGGTGGGAATGCCAACTTGTAGAACCATTTTGGAAATCAATCTGGCACTTCCTCAGACAATTAGGAATAGTGCTTCTTCAAGATCCAGCTATCCCACTCCTAGGCATATATCCAAAATATGCTCAAGTGCTCAACAAGGACATTTGCTCAACCATGTTTGTAGCAGGTTTATTTGTAAATAGCCAGAATCTTGAGACAACCTAGATGTCCCTCAACAGAGGAATGAATACAGAAATTGTGCTATATTTACACAATGGAATACTACTGAGCAAAAAAAACAAGGAAATCATGAAGTTTGCAGGCAAATGGGAAGTAGAAAAGATCATCCTGGGTGAGGTATCCCAGAAGCAGAAAGACACATAAACACACACGTACACACACATATATAGTCACTTATAAGTGGATATTAGTCATATAATATAGGCTATACATACTAAAATCTGTACACCTAAAGAAGCTAAGTAAGAAGGAGGAGACTGTGTAAGATGATCAGTCGTCATGTAGAAAGGCAAAAGGGATAGACATTGGAAGAAGGAGAAAACAGGGAACAAGACAGGAGCCTACCACAGAGGACCTCTGAAAGACTCTACTGATAAAGGTATCAAAGCAGATACTGAGACCCATAGCCACACTTTGGGCAGAGTGTGGGCAATCTTATGAAAGAAGACAGAGATAGAAAGATCTTCAGGGGACAGGAGCTCTACAAAGAGAGCAACAGAACCAAAAATCTGGACCCAGGGGTCTTTTCTGAGACTGATACTCCAACCAAGGACCATGCATGGAGATAACCTAGAATCCCTGCAAAGATGTAGTCCACGGCAGCTCAGCCTCCAAGTGGGTTTCCTAATAAGGGGAAAAGGGACTGTCTCTGACATGAACTCACTGACTGGCTCTTTGATCACCTTCCAGAGCTTTACCAGGCCACAGAGGAAGATAATGCAACTAGTCCTGATGAAACCTGATAGGCTAGGGTCAAATGGAAGGCGAGAAGGACCTCCTCCATCAGTGGACTGGGGGAAGGGTATGGGAGGAGAAGAGGGAGGGAGGGTTGGATTGGGTGGGTACAAGGGAGGGGGCTACAGTTGGGATAAAGTGAATAAATTTTAATAAATGAAAAAATAAATATTATTTTAAAAAGTTAAAATGGTTAAACCATTAAAAAATATATTTTGGATATAAGGTAATTCAAACTGATTTTAATACAAAACACTGACTTTAAGGTTGATTACTGAAATGTAAAAATGTCATGAATTCACTAGAGTGCTTAAAATAATTAGAATAAAATCTACTAGCCCTGTTTAGTTGAATACTGAGCAATTATTGAAATGTCAGTTAAATCAGGAAGTTCTAAACACATTATTTAATTCAAACTAATATAAATATTCAGTATTTGAAATTTTAAATTACAATTTTAAGTTAGCATACTTCTATTGTAACATCGTCCTACAGCTGATAAACACCTTCAGCAAAGTGGCTGGATACAAAATAAACTCAAAAAAGTCAGTATCCCTCCTGTATACAAAAGACAAAAGGGCTGAGAAAGAAATTAGGAAAACAACACCCTTCACAATAGCCTCACAAACTCCCTGATCCTCTGGTTCACTCTTTGGCAGTGTTCCCTGAGCCTTAGATGTAGGAGTTGTATTGTGGATATATGCATTGGGACTGGGCTCTACAACTCTGTATTTTTATAGGTTGTAGGTTTCTGTAATGGCTTCTGTCTGTTGCAAAGAGAGGTTTCCTTGCTGAGGAATGAGGACTACATTTTTCTGTGGGTATAAGGACAATTTATTTAAAATGTAGTTAGGGGAGATTTTGTTTTGGTAAAGTGGTGGTTCTCGCTTCTATTCCAATAACCATGGTTTCATTAGCTCTGGGTAGTGGTCTAAGTCCCCAGTACTAGGCATGGCTTCTCTCTGTTGGTTACTTCCAAACTCTGCCTGCCACTTCTGTACCCTTGGGGCTATGGTGCCATGCTGATTGTTGCTTATTGTAAATAGGCGATGTAAGTGGGTAGGGCTGTTGGTTGCTTTCCTCCTTTGGAAACTTGCATGGTGTCTTCTAGTAACACGAAAGCTTGTCTTCAGGGAAGAAGCATTCTGGTCAATTCTAGCTCAGATGTCTCTTGGCCCTGTCTGTAAAGTTCATGGGGTCTTCAGCAATAGGGACTTACCTTCCACTTCTAGGGGGCAGCAAGGGGAAAAGCAATAGCCTCTAATGTGACTTAGGGATTCTTTTGCACAGTGCTGACCAACACTGTCAGGGGAGGGAGACCAACTAAAGGAGGGTGTCTCGTGCCTGGTGTTGGTATTTTTATTGAATTGTTTTTGTGTGTGAGCCTAGATGGGAAATGTTTACTTAAGCTGAATATGAATATTTACACGTGGGCTTATCTCTGTTATAGGTTTTTTTTTTAAAGGGTAGATATCTTCATGTCTTTTTCCTTATTTTACGCCTCCCTCACTCTTCTGTATATATCTCCTTTCCCCTTCCTAGTACAAGACCCCATTTTGGCTGCCTCCTGTTTTCCTTGTATCTTGCTATTTCTCGCTCTCTCTTATCCTGACAACAGTCCATTGTTAAATTTTGTAGTTTTTACAGTTACTCCAGGATAAGTAGTCATCTGAAGATTTAGAGCTAGGAGCCTCCAATGAGAAAGAACTTTTGACATTCGTCTTACTGGTTCTTGGTTATTCTGACTCAATATGACCTTTTCTATTTCCAGCCATTTACCCACAAAGTTAATGATTCCATTTTTCATTACAGATGAATAGTATTTAATACCGAATATGTACTACATTCTCATTATTCCTTGGTCAGTTGAACAAAATTTATGTTGTTTTCATTTTGTAACTATTGTGATTAGAACAGGAATGAACAAGGCTGAGCAAATATCTGTGGAGTATGACTGCAAGTCCTTTGGGCATATGCCAAGTAGTGATATAGCAGGTTAATATGGAGATGTGCTTTTAGCTTTTTGAGAGTTCTCCACATTGATTTCCAAAGTGGCGGCACCATTTTGCCGTTCTTACCCACAGTGAGTGAGGTTTGTTGTTTAGCCACACTTCCTCCAGCATTTGATGTCAGTTGTTTTGTTAATCTTTGGCATTCTGAGTGGGTTAAGATAAAGTCTATTTCTTTTTTACTTTATTTTTCCTAATAGCTAGTGACGGTTAACATTTTTGGAGGTATTTCTTAGTCATTATTTTTCTTCTTTTGAGAAGTCTCTATTCGGGTCTCAGGGTCTCAGCCCTCCTCCCCACTTCCTTTTTAATGTGTCAATGTTGCTGCTGTTGCTTTTGTATTTTGTTTTGTTTTGGATTCTTTATTTATTCTTTGAGTTTTTATTTACATATTCTGGATAGTAATTCTCTGTCTGATTCAGATGTATAGCTGACAAAGATTCTTTCCTATTTATGGGCTTCCTCTTCACTAGGTTAATGTTTCTTTTAGAGCTTTCTAGTTTTATCAAGTCCCATCCCATGTGTTCATTGTTGTCCTTATTTCTTTAGCAGATGGAAGCCTATATAGAAAGACCTTTCTTATGCCTATATCATGAATGGCCAGGCTAGTTATATTCTTAATGGGAGAAGCAGAAGAGAAAGAACATGAACACTGATAAAGTCTCTTGACATTTAGGCTTATTTCATTTCACTGACCAATGCAATTTACAGAGCTAATCTATACTGGAGAATGAAAAGGTAATATTTTGCCAGGTAGATGCACATCTTATGACAAAGTAGGAGATGCAGGGTAAGAGGGGAAGTTGTGGACATTTCTGCAGTTTTCCCCATCTAATAAGCAATGTTACAGAAACAACTAATGAAGGCAAATTGCATGGCTACAAATCAACAATATTATTTCAGTGTATTTCCTCAATGTCATTTGTTATTTTTTTAATTTTTATTTTTCTAGTATTAGTTACAGTTTGTTAACTTTGTATCCCAACTCTATTCCACTCCTTCTTTCCCTCCCAATCCCACCCTCCCACTCTCATCTCCTCCCTGCCCCTTCCAAGTCCACTGATAAGGGAGAACCTCCTCCCCTCACATCTGATACTGGTTTATCAGGTGTCTTCAGGACTGGCTGCCAAGTCCTCCTCTGTGGCCTATCAAGGCTGCTTCTCCCGGGGGGGTCGGAGGAGAGGAGGTCAAAGAGCTTGCCATCGAGTTCATGTCATAAACAGTCCCTGTTCCTCTTATTAGGGTACCCACTTGGATACTGAGCTACCAAGGGCTACATCTGAGCAGGGGCTCTAGGTTGCATCCATACATGCTCCTTGTTTGGAGAAACAGTATCATAAAAGACCCCTGTGCCCAGATATATTTGGTCCTTGTGGAACTCCTGTCCTCTCCAGGTCATATTAACTCCCCCTCTGTTTTTTTTTTTGTTTTGTTTTTTTTTTTGTTTTTGTTTTTTTTTGTTTTTGGTTGCCTACATTCTGCCGGAAGTTTGGTTATGAGTCTTAATAACTGCTAGGTAGAGTCTTTCAGAAGCCCTCTGTGGTAGGCTCCTGTCCTGTTACTTGTTTGCTCCTACATCCAATGTCCATCCCATTTGTCTTTCTAAGTAAGGATTGATCATCGTATCCTGGGTCCTCTTTCTTGTTTATCTTTTTTTAGGTAGATAGATTTCAGTATATCTCTCCTATCTTACAGGTCTATGTAAGTGAGTATATACCATTTGTGTTTTTCTGCTTTTGGGATAACTCACTCAGGATGATCATTTCTAGGTCCAACCATTTGCCTGCAAATTTCATGATTTCCTCATTTTTAATTGCTGAGTAGTATTCCATTGTGTAAAAGTA